>NC_056741.1:975218096-975278096 GCF_019279795.1 Protopterus annectens | reverse complement strand
TCCAGTACAAACTTTGTGCTACTCTCATTTTCAAAATGCCCACAATCTACAAAGAAATAACAAAGCTGATAGATTTTCAGCTAATGTACCTCATGGGACACACCACTGAATGGCTCTAAAACAGTTAAACTGGATAGGAGTACCTTATTACCTAACTTTGCCCCAGCTAGTGACTACATAATCTCATTAACAAAGCAGATCACTGTCCACCCTTAAATGGTGGAATCACAGAGTATTCCACTAATGGAGTTCTGCATTCTACAGACAAATGACAGCTACTACCAATCAAATCAAACAACTCAGGAGATTCCTTGTACTTCAACAACATCTCCGAAAACTGGAACTCCATCCCTCCCCCTCTCTGTCTCAGACAAATGAACAATCTAAAATCATACCTCTCAACCTCTTACAGTAAGAAATCTGGACAAAGCAATAGATAATGGGGGGACAAAGCCCCAAAAACAGGGACTAACTTAAAAAGAAGGTATAATAACAGGTTAGATTGCCGCGGTGGTATGGCAGTAGCGTTGTTACCTCACAGCAAGAGGTTCTCCCATTCGATTCTCGGCTTGGCTTGGGAGTACCTTCTGAGTGGAGTCTGCATGTCATCTCCATGGTTGGGAAGTGTTCGAAAGACATGCGTGCATAAATGGGCGTGCCTTCGTTGAAGGCTGGGCATCAAGCTGGCACCTCGGCGTTTCGTTTAAAAAAATCTACTGCCAATCATTAGCAGACCAGAGTTCTGCTGTGGCGACCCCTTACCGGGAAAAAGCCGAAAGACAAACAACAACAACAACATGAAGTCTGAAACTCAAATGTCTGCCATTATTTTCTGACTTAAACCTTCAATGATTTGCCAATGATTTGCTAGAAAATCACTATTTTATGAAAAATGGACCACAAATATAAGAAAAAAATCTGGACATTCTGAAAAAAATCTGTACAGTTGAGAGGTACAGTATGTCTAAAATCCTTTAAACCACAACTAAACAAATATCTAGTCAACTCCTGGCAGTGTTCCTCCAATTCTCCATGCCAGACCCCAACTTACACCTTATCTTGCAGGAAAAATCTCCCCTTATAGTCTCCTAATATTTTTCTGTGGACCACAACCTGTTCTAAAATGTTTGCTCTCCAAACAATTAGAAACTAATTATTGCTGACACAAATGTATTGTTACAGTTATCAGCTTCTCTTACTGCATTATTACAAAATATTTTTCACAGCCAATTATTTGAATCTAAAAGTGAAGTCTGCACACAAATATCCACCACTGTTAATTGTAATGAGAAGTAACTATGTATAATAGATCACAAATGCAACTCTTATATATTGTTTGTATGATTATATTGCTATACTTTCTTGATTCTAATTGAAGTTTGCACAAGCATATCCAGTCACTGGTATAATGTAATGAGAATGAAACTCTATATACTGCAGATTGCTATGTGAATGCAGCCTGGTACATTGTGTACAAATGTGAAATATATTTTACTTACGTTTTCTTAGCAGAGATGTTTGCTATCTCTGTGCACTGTATGTAACTTATGAGTATGTAGTTATGTCTGTGGGTGTTTTCCTCCCTGGGCCTCCGTGGAATTTTTATTTTTTTTGCCCATTTTGGGCTTTTCATTAATCAAATACAATAAATAATTAACTACATAAATAAATAAATGCATAAATAAATGTGCGTATGTTTTTGTGTGTGTGTGTGTGTGTGTGTGTGTGTGTGTGTGTGTGTGTGTGTGCGTGTGGGGGTTGAATTTCATTAACCCCATTTGGTCAATATCTGTTTAGTTGACAAAATTTGGTCATCTACAGGATTTGACATAGTGGTAAGATCTTTAACTCATAGAGAAAAGGTACAGGGTTTGCTTCTGACCTCGGGTAGGCTTAAAGTGGCTCTTCATGGCAGTTAGCCTGGTATTCTCCTAAGAACTACAGAAATGGTTGGTGTGTGTGAGACTGCACATTTCTCTGGGTTGGGACTTAAAGGTAGTATGTATAGATAACACTGGATGTTGAGGGTCTTCCTGTTAAAATCAATACTTTAATGTTTTTTGTTTTTTTAATATGTAGTTGCATGTTAATGTTGTAAATATCGACATTTGGGTGTTAAAAATTAAATTCATTACACCCATACATCTTTCTCTCGACATATACACACACACACACACACACACACACACACACACACACACACACACACACACACACACACACACACACATATATATATATATATATATTTATAGAGGGGGGGGGTTATATTTATTTCACACATGCATTTCAAGTAGTGTCTTTAGACACTCATTCTGTTTGAAATTTAGTTTTGCTGAATTTCACTGTAGTTTACTGTTATTTTATCAACTACAGCTGTTTTGTGCAGTTTTTCTTTGGACAAGGTTGCCCACATACAGAGACTGTACATATTAATGACAGGGACTGGGAACGAACTCCCATTCTTGTTTTGATTGCTTGCTACCACTTGTGCTGCCCAGGATGGTATGTGTAACTCAGGTAGCTCAGAAAGTACTATTTGGTATCCATCTGGGTTTTTCTGAATATCATTTCCTGTGTTGTCCACGTTTCAAACCATTTTTGAAGGTCAGATTGGTTTAATAAATACACACACACACACACACACACACACACACACACACACACACACACACACACACACACACACACACACACACACACACACACACACACAAAGAAAGAGAAATGAGTCAGTAATAGAACGAGTTAGTAACAGAACTATCTTATTTTTATGAAGTCAGGTTAAAGAGAACTTTTAGAAATAGCATATAGACATCAAACAGGCAGTGAGAAGCCGTAGGGCAGAAAACGTAGTCCTTGTACAACTGTGGGGCAAATTGGGTTCTGATATTTGAGAGAGAGTAAAAGAAAATGTAGATTTAGTTGGAGTTGTGCTTAAATGAACAAACGTGTTCATCTTAACTAATTCTGTGATACTCTCAACATCACAAATTACAGTTATACGTACTATGATTTTAAGATCCGTTAAAACAGTTTTAAAGAATTTGCCTTAAAACAAAAATTGCAGGGCATTCAGTTTATTCGGTTGGAATACTCTGAAGCTATATTTAGAAAAAAAAGCTAAACAATGTTTAAAACATATACAGTATGATCAGTTGTTGGCTTGTTTATTTGTGTATTCGCTAACTGGAGTAAAATAATGGTCTACCTGGGCTTTTTTTCTCCTGCTCATCCTGGAATCACTATCTGGTTAAGTGAATTGTTCCAAGCTGGCAGATGGAGTCTGATGGAGTCAAACCACAAGCTATGGAATAAATGTCATTTACAGCTCATAGCTTTAATCTTCAGCATTGCCAGTTACTGTTCATTGTATCATAGTTTTTATCGGCACCCTGCAGGTAAGAATCCATTTCGGCTCCGACTACATGTATTCATTCACTTCTGTGAAAAAACAGTCAACCAGATGGCTTAGTTAATTTACAGTAAATGCATATTTATATTATTGCAGTCTGCTGTTCTAATACCCAGGCAACAGTCAAATGGTTATTGCAAGAGCGCCTATTATCTTTTGTTTAGCAAAGCAGTTCCATGGTCAATTACAGGAACAGCCAGCATGAGTGATAGTAGCTCACCTAGAAGAACTGATGCCCTGCCAATGGCTGGCACCCAATGTGTTTCCCTGGAGATACACCTGCTGCCCTGCTCTACCAGAGTAATCTGTAGAAACACAAACATGACAAGGTATCCATCTTAAAAAAAAAACAGCATTCCTAGCCCCAGTCCTCATATTCAGCATGATAACAAATCTTTCATTCAAGCCATAGTCAGAAAACACTTTCACTTTAAACGGGAAGCCATTACCTCTTTCATATTGTACATATTTTGGCAGTTCTTAAGTTCACTATAGCACAGTTGAGCTGGTACCAGTAAAGGATAAGTCTTCACTACCAATATTAAAGTGGCACAAAGTCTGTTTGAGATTTGAAAATGTTAGCATCTAGATTTGTCCAAGCAGGAGGCGGATGGACAATTACTTCATCTGGGTTAATGTGACTGACTGTTAAGGAACTCAGTAACTGAAACTCAGGGAAGAGAACATCTAGAAGTCAAGTACAGTCCACAAACCACATCCCTAACTGCAGTCTTAAAATATAGAAAAAAAACTGTTAGGCTATTACTCAACATGGTTATCCTAGTTTTCAGCACAGCATTTATCATTATAAATAAAGTAAAACAAATCTTTATGTAAGCATGCCCAGAAACATACAATTCTCTTCACAGCTAAAGCAGATTACATGTCTATTATCAAGAATACATGTTACAGGTTAACAGTTCAGTAAAAAAAAGATCCATCAAGAAGTAATATGCATAACGTGCTGGCAAGGTTCCATTACTGAGTGTGCAGTTGCAAAACAGAGAGTAAAGCGAATATATAAGACAAATACAGAATCCATTTAAAGTGATTTATTTCTTTAGCTCTTTCTGATATGCTGATTAACAATAAAAGCATTTATCATGTATTTTAAACCATTTTGTTTCATCGTGTGCAACGTAACAAGTTTGACACTAGCTACCTCCAACCACACTCACTACCCCATGGGACTTTATTCTAATGTTTCCACAGCAATCAAACTCCAGTAAATATTGCACTAACAAATATTATATATCACCATTTCTATGAATGAATGACTTAATAACACATGCTTATCAGCTAAGAACATGCACGGTATTCTGACAGATGCAGGCAATTAACTGAACATTGTCTGGTATGCATTTTGAGTTTACTTTGTTGAGGAAAACCTTCCTGCTGATATTAGACACAAAGCTAGTGAGATTAAAATCTTTTTTTATCCACCTGCCCTTTAAACCTTTCTGTTGTTATTGGAATAAATAATGGCATGGGCCTCCACTGACGTTTTTATCCAAACTGCTGTAATGGTGGATAGGTATTTGAATCATATGTCTAAAATGGAATGAAACATGGTGCTCAGACTACATATTCTTTTGTCACAGTCTCTTCTTTCCTCACCAAGTTCACGACCAGAGTTGCATAACAAAATAATAAGAATATTAACAAACACTGTATATTTCTCATTAATTTCATTATACAAGCTTAAATGAGATTTTAAACATCTGAGATGTGGATTCAAAAGTAGATGACAGCTTTACTACAATATAACATCATCATGCAGGGTTTGTAAACAACTAATTCTAGAAAAAAACATGGAAGACTGACTCAGAAAGAACAACTCCCAAAAAAGAACCTTAGATGGGAAAGTGAGGCAGAGTTACCTCATATACTCTTCTCTAAGGCTGCGGAAAAGATGTCAATGACATGATTACACAGGTGACTAAAAGACATAGAAAAAGGGTGAAGAATTGGACATCAGCTGACACAACAGCAATGTACGTTTTAAATAAATGATGCCCCTGCGATGACTTTTATAACGATGTTCTCACTCATTTTTTTTTTTTTTTGCATTTTTTAATAACTTGCATTGGGTTTACATTGACTCTAGTTTTGTTCTCTGTAAGGGTTTAGAAAACATTACAGTACTAAAATGCAACAGCATTACCACCGTGGACTTACAGTCTTCAAAGATATGAATGTAGTTACAAGAAAACATCACGGCACTGTCAAGCAGATCTCCTGTTATTTAAATCATATGAGTAGTTGATGGCTACACTTTTACACTCTGTTAACTTAGTTAGATACACCATAGCAGAACTCCTTTATGCAAACATAGGAAACTTTACCTATCTAGAACCAACTCAGTTTGGTTTTATGAAGGGTGGGTCCTGTCTCCTGTACTTATTAACCTTTTTTGTAAAGGTAACAAAGGCTATAGATGGTGATCACTCTGATGCTGTTTGTTTGGACCTGGCCAAGTCATTTGACATTATCCCCATGTTGATATTATTGAAAAGTTCAACAAACTTAACATAAACTACTAATAGCTGGCTACCCCTCAATGAATGTACAGTTGTAAATAGTGTGGTACAAAAGCTATCATTGCTGGACCTTTTCCTGATTGACATTTATTTTGCAGGGATCCGCGTCAATATACTTGAAGTGTGGTTGGGCAAGTTTGCTGATAACTGCAGGCTTGATACTGCTATCTACCCATCTACTAAAATTAAACTCTTCCAAAAAAGAACAGAATATGCACATACCTGGTTTATCAGAAAGTGTCTCAAGCTGCATCCAAAAAGTGCTAAAAAGTAACAATTAGGAAAAAACTGTTCCCAGCTGATATGTTATACATGTTACACCTCCTCAAGGAGACATGGTTCGAACAGTCCTGCATACTTATCTGAACAATTCTCTTTCATTTGCTCATCATGTTTCTAATAGTGACTTTACAAGGGAATATTGACCCAAAGAAATCATCTTACTACTCTACACTTCCCTTACAAGACCAGACATTGAATATAATATCCCCTTTGGTATGTACAAATTAAAGCATACCACTCAACTGAAAAGGCCCCAGTTATTTTTAACCAAATGAAATTAAAGGCCTTACACCCTTCAGCTATCCCTATAGCTTAGAGAAGGATTTTCCTTTTACTCAGTAGTCAACTTACTGCTCTGAGGTAACATATCCTACTTGACCTATTTCTTCAAAAACCAGTGGGTCTAGAAATACCTGTGTGTGTGCGTCTTTCGGCTTTTCCCTGTTAGGGGTCGCCACAGCGGAACTCCGGTCCGCTAATGATTGGCAGTAGAGTTTTACATGCTGGCTTGCCGGGCCTAACGCACAACCTTCGGGCAGCCCATTCATGCAACTGAGAATCGACGGCAACGCCCTCACTGTGAGGTATAACAACGCTACCGCAGCACCACCACCGCTCTAGAAATACCTGTGTGCGGGTCCTAAATGTATTCTTACAAATAAACACCCACTGGGGAGCTAGGTTTCTAATTCAATGTAGTACTCATTCCATAGGCAGGAATACAAGTCAACCAAAATACAACTTTTTCTACTATTAGGGCTAGACTTGATGACTGGATGGGTAGACTCAAATTTACGCCAGGCTTATCATGTATGGCCCTGACTGCTTTGCCAGGTGAACAATATTAAGTACTTATTAAATACATGTCTACATAAAGTTATATATTGCTTGGCCCCTTCTGATACCTGTGATTGTTTCCCTAGTACTGCTGCTGTATTCGGATGTCCCTGTCTCATACTGATGATGCATGTGAGTTAATGACGTTCCTATTTCATAACCGTAGTATTAGAGAACTGTGTATGACTGCTGTTCAAAGCTATGAAGAACTTCATGTTTTCCTTCTGCAGTTGTGTTTCAATTTTTGTATTTATTTATTTAAGTTATTCATTGTTGTGATGCATATATTTTTATGTAAACTAGAAATAAACAGTAAGGAAAGTTGTTCATCCCAAACAACATGCACTTTGAAGTTAGAAGGAAGCACAAACATCTGTTTGAAACTAATGCTAGCACTGGGTGAATGCTTATGCTCAGGCACACAATAATTAGAGATTTGTATCAAACCCCAGATCCTTGAGCTGTGAATTAATGACAATGTGACAATAAAAATGTGGCATTTAAAGAAAAAAGCATTGTGACACAGATATCACTTAAATGAGGTAAGTAGCATGGCTACCAGTTATACAACACTCCTGTAAGTGCAGTTCAAGCAAGCAGATATACTTCAATTTTTACTTTACAGCAGATTATCAATGCAGCATTGTCATGTACTGTACAAGCTTATGTGCATTACAGTGAAATTAAAACTTGTCTCATTGTTATATGACAATACGGTTTAATATATATATAAATAATGGGAGGGACCAAATACTAAACCTCCAAATGGGAATGCATTTGAAAAAAAAATCTTTGACTTTCTGAGTCATTTTTAGAGTGACTCAACTGAACAGAGGCAAACCATGACTGATAAACATAAAAAAAAAAAAAAATCAATATAAACTTTCTCACAGGACATTATGCATATAAAACATAACAGACAATTAACTGCAAAGCAGAGCCATTCAGTGTTCTGTCATACTGTCAGTTTGTGGGTGTGAGAGATATAGACAATAAATGAACATCATAAGTACCATAGATTGACAGAAAGGCAAAACAGTACAAATACAAGACTTTACTGAGTGAATTGTGATAGAGTGAGTTCACATGTTGAATGTGGAGATAAAGGTCCATGATAACCATGGACTGTAATGGTAGTATGTAGTGCAGGCTATGAAAACATGGTCAGCTGGCTGAGCTGCCGGTCCAACCATGGGGTGCAAACATACTGGATCTGGTGGTCCTCTCTAATACGGGAGAGTGCTGCACAATCCCTGCTGCGATGTCTTCTCTGGTAAGGTCAGACTACAAAATGGTCTTCTCTGAAGTAAAAAATAAAACCTGGAATTCCAGCTAACCCTGGAATATTCAGGAACTACTCTAAGGCTTACTCCCTACTATTAAGTGATAACGTGACCAAATTTCAAGCCCCACAAATCCTGAGTACACGGCTGCCTACATGGAACTATTCACAGAAGCCCTATAAAAGCATGTCAATGAATGCATAGAGGTAGCTATACCTACCAAGAAGTATAGAACTAACTCACAAAACAAGTGACCCTGGTGGAATCACATCAATAAGTTGTACAACAGAAGAAAACAATGGCAAATAAATTAGGAGGTGCAGCACCCAGCACCCAGCAGGATAAAAGGACTCTAATCAAAATAAACAAAAAACAGAGGACAAATAAAGTCTACCAAACTCATACCTGAGGTAAATTTGACTTTCTAGGCCAAGGAAAACAACAAGGCATTCTTTAATTATGTCTGCAACCCAAAAGGCAGTGCACAGTTGTGTGCAGAGCTTATTGTTAATGGAGCCACATATACTGAGCCAGAAGATATAGCAAATCTGCTGGCCAACAAATTCAACTCCAAATTTACCCCTCTCTCCCCCAAATATTCCCTAAGGAAATACCATCAAATATAATACCCTCTCTAAGGCTAGGAACACTGCTTTAATGGGCCCAGACAATATCTCAGGATGCTTTCTAGTAAGCATGAAATATAATCTATCAGGCCCTCTGGAAAAGTTATTTCATTGTAACTTCCAAACAGGCTTCATGCCTCTTGAATAGAGAACAGCAACAGTCATCTCTCTTCACAAATGTGGGTCATCTACAGGCCCTGGAAACTACAGACCAATAAGCCTTATTAGTCTCATATGAAAAGCCTTGGAAAGAGTGATCATGGAAATGATCAATAATGACATAGGAAGCCTCCAGAAACTGGACCCAATGTGGTTTGGTTGCATCAAGGGCAGGTCATGCCTACTCAGCCTTCTTTGAGAAGTTCACCAAATCAATGGGTGAGGGTAAAATGGTTCACACTGCCTATCTTGACCTGGTCAAGGCATTTGGCACAATACCCAACTCAGGTATTGTTGACAAAGTCATGAGGTTAGGTATAAATACTTATGTCACATGGTGGATAGCCATTTGGCTCACAGACAGGAATCAAAAAGTTAGAACTGTGGAGTCCATCACTACAAAGAGGCCATTCACAAGTGCAGGCCCTCATGGATTATTCCTGGGACCACTCCTTTTTGTCATTTACTTCTCTGACTAAATTTGCAGATAACTGCAAATTTGGAGTGGGCATAGAATGCCCCAGACACAACTGTTCTCTATGTAGGGCTGACACAGACACATAACCTGTGTCAGAACCATGAACCTAAACTAAATGCCAAGAAATCCATAATTGTATCCTTTGGGAAGTCATCCGCCCCTGCTAACTATCTTTTTGACAACACACCCCTAAGAGCTGACCCAATAGTTGGGGACAGTAATCTGGCCTTTGACCGTCATGTGCTTACAGTAGTGAGGAAATCATTCTATGTTCTGCAAATTATAAACAAATGTATGGCATCTAGGTCAAAGGAAGTCATTGTTCCACTGTATTTGGCATTCATCAGACCCACCACTGCCCCCTTTGGCATGTACCTAATCATGCATATGCAACAAGTGTAACAGCCACAAAATAATTGCTCACTAAAAGAATACATGGCATATCGTAACATGTCTACACTGGAGAATGTAACTTACTCTCTATTTAAACCTAAACTTACTGAATGGAAGGAAAGCAGCTATAAATTCACGTAGGGTATAGAGCTTGGTTCCTTAGGGACAGAAAAAAATGTGTCAACTACATTGGCTAGCCTCTTACTGAATATTTATATTGTTACCTGGTACACAGCTATGAAGCTACGATTTTCTTTATGTCATATAGAGATACAGGAAAATTGATAATCTGTGAATTACTTAAAAGTGTGTCTTAGTATAGGCATTTACATTCCCAGTGGCATTGGCTCATTATAAATTTTTTGGTATGTGGGTTTGTGCAACTGTGATTTGGTCTTGGGAAAGCAGTTTAGTTTGGGGTTTGATGTAATGGTTTAAGGTGTTTATCTTGTAAATTTAAGGTACAGTTTTTGATTCTCCCTCTTGAAAAATAAATTGGCTAGGCTTAAAATGGCCCACAAAGGCAGCTAGCCTTGTACTTGCCTATGAACTTATGAACCTATGAATCAGTGCAGTGACATGAGTAGGAATGCAAATAATTGAATGGTGTCATTCAGTGTGACACTGCCAGCCCAGCTATCTGGAAATTTGTAAATAATTGTATGTAATTTGTGAATATTGATATGATTTATACAGAACTGTATGTTATGTACTGAGCTTCAAGAATGTAACCACAGCATACCCTGCTGGAACATAGAAGATTTAACTTACAAGACTTCAAGAAAATAAGTTGAAATTAAGTGTTTTACAATTTGCTACAAAAGTTAGTTAATGCAGCAAGGAGACAGGATGTCTAGAGCTAGAAGTTTATTTCTATTGTCTTGGAGAAAAGTAATTACTAAGTTTAAAATGTAAAGTGTTTTATTGCTATACGACTTCCTAGCAGCCGCACAATTCTGAAATATATGTATTTTTTACAGAGAGATGCTAAAAATACTTGTACTGACAATGGGGGTAGCTTGGGAACTAAAGTTAAGTGACAAAAAGTGACGTCATCCAAGCTAACCCAGCAATATTTGATATTAATATAAGAACTCTCTCAGAGAAAGACTATGCATTTTGTGTCTTGTCTTGGACCTAGAAACATCCGTCATCACCATCATCTGCACTTGCCTTGCTAATAGTAAGTAACTAGGGAAAAGTAATTTCTTTTAGATATAGATAGGAATATAGTAAAGATTAGTTTAGATGTTTTCTATATTTATTTGAGACTGTCCTGTAATGTTGTTTTAAACTATTTCCAGTTATTATGAACTCAGAAGTAACTGTGTTGTCTTGTGTTTTATTATTTAATATTAAATACATTTAAACCTATCTTTGTGGCTGATATTTGTGAGACATAGTTAAGCTCTAAGTGTACTTGCATATGTATTTGGTGAAACTGTACAGGCCACTGCTAAATATCCTTAGTCTTGGTCACATTTACCATTTGGATAATAGTAACATTACACAGAAGGGTTGGTCACCTGTGTGCTCTTAAGGGCAATTGTACTTTACTGTGTGTGTACTTGTTATCCTCCCATTGTGCATGTCCCTCACTGTTGCCTGTGGTGAGGATTGCGGCTCCTTGATTACTGGCCCAGTGCAGTGGCATCACAATCAGACCTGGTGCTGAATGATGGAAGTATTTCTTTGAAGTGCAATAAGCTTGGAGTTAACATTAGGAGTCAGGGACCTGTGCTCATCACATGGAAAACAACTTTGCATCCTAAATGTAAGTATCATGTTAGATTGTTTCTTTATATGAAATGACATTCCCTTATCTGTCAGTTGCACTAGTACACTAAACCTAGTTTGATTCCTTAACAAAGAAAGGTTTTATGCCTTTATTTCATAAAGGAGATATTTACTGAAGGATTACTCCAAACTAGGCATGCTGACTTTGCAGGAAGATGACATGGGAGGTTTTCTTTTATTTTTTTCCCTTGCTATCTCTTTCTCTCTCTCTCTCTCTCTCTATATATATATATATATATATATATATATATATATATATATATATATATACATGCTGTGCCCGCGACCTTGGGTGGTGAGGTGGGCAAAGTCCCCCACCTACTTTATACATTTTAAACCATATACATGGATACTTACAACTATAATGAATAACTATTTTTAGAACACAGTATATACCCACACCCCCCTGACTATTTAATACTAACTCCAGGATCGCATCACAATGGGGAAAAGGACATATAGCTTTCAAAAAATGAGTTTCAGTGAAGTGAGCTTTCAGTGAAGTGAGCCTTCAGTCAAGTGTGCTCCCTCAAATGAGTTTCAATCTAGTGAGCTTTCAATCAAGTGATGTATACCCACACACACACACACACACACACACACACACACACACATATATATATATATATATATTTATATAGGGGATATAAAAAGTTTACACAATCCTGTTAAAATGCCAGGTGTTTATGATATACAAAAATGAGACCACAATAAATAATTTCAAAACATTTCCCACCTTTCATGTGACCTATAACCTCTACAATTAAATTGGAAAACAAACAAATCTGCTAAGGGAAAAAGTATAAAAAATAAAAAAAACTTACAATACACTGGTTGCATAAGTGTACACACCCTTAAACTAATACTTTGTTGTGTATGCACACCCTTAAACTAATACTTTGTTGAAACACCTTTTGATTTAATTACAGCATTCAATCTTTTTGGGTAGGAGTCTATCAGCATGGCACATCTTGAGTTGGCAATATTTGCCCACTTTTCCTTGCAAAAGTACTCCAAATCTGTCAGATTGCGAGGGCATCTCTTGTGCACAGCCCTCTTTAGGTCACACCACAGATTTTCTATTGGATTTAGGTATGGGCTCTGGCTGAGCCATTCCAAAATGTTAATTTACTTCTGGTGAAGCCATTCTTTTGTTGATTTGCATGTATGCTTGGGGTCATTGTCATGTTGAAAGGTGAAATTCTTCTTCATCTTCAGCTTTCTAGCTGATGCCTGAAGGTTTTGGGCCAAATGTGACTGGTATTTGGAACTGTTCACAATTCCCTCGACCTTGACTAAAGCCCCAGCTCCAGCTGAAGAAAAGCAGCCCCATAGCATGATACTGCCACCACCATGCTTCGGGGATGGTGTTCTTTTTTGCGCCAGTATGAAGTGTTGTTTTTGCGCCAAACATACCTTTTGGAATTGTGGCCAAAAAGTTCAATCTTGGTCTCAACAGACCATAACACATTTTCCCACATGCTTTTGGGGGACTTGATGTATTGTTTTGCAAATTTTAGCTGGTGTTGGATATTTTTCTGTATAAGAAAATGCTTCTGTCTTGCAAACCTACCCCATAGTCCAGACGTGGAGAATATGGGAGATTATTGTCACATGTAGTACACAACCAGTGCTTGCCAGGAATTCTTGCAGCTCCTTCAATGTTGTTGTAGGTCTCTCAGCAGCCTCCCTGACAAGTTTTTGTCTTGTCTTTTAATCAATTATGGTGGCACATCCAGTTCTTTGCAACATCACTGTTGTCCCATATTTTCTCCACTTTTTCATGACTGTCTTCACTGTGTTCCATGGTATATCCAATGCTGTGGAAATGTTTTTGTACCCTTCTCCTGACTGATGCCTTTCAACAATAAGATCCCTTTGATGCTTTGTAAGCACTCTGTGAACAATGGCTTTCAATTAAATGCCATTACACTGAATCTCAAAACATCGGGTAAGCACCCCTGAGCCCCTTATACCCCTTGTGAAATACACACACACACACACACATATATATATATATATATATATATATATATATATATATATATGTGTGTGTGTGTGTGTGTGTATATATATATATATATATATATATATATATATATAGGTTTACTATCATAAGGTCAATCTACACAAGACTTTCTGACCTAACATATCAACATAGATGTTTGAAACGGAATGTAGAGAAGGTCAGAATTTCGCGAACACACTTTATTAACAACAAAATATTCATAAATGATTGCTGTGGTGTCATACATTCACTTTGGGAGTTGTATATGTCCTTGTATTTTGTAGAAGGTGATGGATTAAGTACTGCATTGAATTTCTAGCATAAAATACTAGTATAACCCTACACTGGTAAAAGAATGAAATGATGAAAGACTTGCAGTACTACCAGTATAGTATTCTGGTCTAACATAAATTACAGTCATAATATTGTCCTAGAAATTGGATAAAATGATAAAGAATATAATAATATTTAACAATTGTACTAGTGTTAGAAAGAAATGATACAGAACATTTAATATTACCACAATATTATCCTAGCTGTACAATGCAATGATAAGGAACATGCAATACTGGCATAATATTTTCCTGATTATAAAATAATAAAGAACATACAATACTCCAATAGCATTATCCTGTTAATAGGAGGAAATACTAAAGAACATAAAATATTGCATAGTATTATCCTGGTGATAGAAGGAAATACACAATACATAATACTACCACAATATTATCCTAATGATAGGAAGAAATGAGAAAGAACATCTGTCTAAGAGTTGGACAGATATGGAACTGTGAATAACTTGTTTTTCATCAATAAGGAAAGAGATTTAAATTATTTTAATTATATTAATTCTGCTAAAATACGTAAGTCACACTTACAGTGACGTGTGGTGATACTGCTTTGCACTTTTCTGCTCTGTTCCATCTGATTTCATTTGTTTAGTTTGTTCTGGGACTTTAGTCTTGTATTTTAATTAGCAGTTGTGGGGAGATTGTGTTTCTGCATTATTCTGCTTTTCTATTATGACAGGTAGAATTTCTTGTAAAAGCTACCTGTTTGAATTTTATACCCTGCTGGGACATAGTCTTGTAGTTTAATCTACAGTTATAGTAGAAATGTGCTCTATTACTACTACCTGATCTGTGCCTTAAAGATTTATCACTGCATTTTCCCATAAACATTGTTACTGTTGAATTTCTACATAGTCTGGTGCCTTAAACTGTAGTAGAAGTTCAGTAGTGAGAGAATTGTCTCTGTTCCAGTTTATTATGTCTTTGCTTTTATTTGCTGGTTTTTATTTACCTTCTTGCATTCTACATCTGTCCCATCACCCAATAATGTATTCAGCTAAAGTTTCTGAAAGAGTTCCAGTGTTGCTTTTATTTGGTTGTTAGCCTCTGTGGCTAGCCTGCCTGTTCCTTGAAAATTTCCCAACCATCCCACTGTTTTGCTGTTGTTTTAAAAGGCTGTGTCTCTACCTTCCACTCTTATGATAATCTGATTTCCAAAGTCCTTCCCTGCCTTCTCTAACTGCTACTGACTGTTGCATAATGTATTTATGTATTCTTGCTGTTCACTGCTTACCACAGATCCATGCTACTGAGTGTCCACCCAGCAAACCAGTATTGCTCTTGAGTAAATCTTCTTTACACATACATATTGTCTCCTGTTCATTTTCCTGGAGCTCAGCAAAACTTGGAATCCTAGAATGCATTCCAGAAGTGTTTTGTTTGTATCCAGTGTCATCCAAGCAAAGTTAAGAACCTTTGATTGATAAAACATAATTAAGTCATTCTGCATGACCGTTGCTGCTTCTTGCTTTTATGTGTATATTTCACTGATTTTTTTTTTAAATTGTCTTCCTTTCACTGCTACTGTCTTAAAATTGCAACATAATTTCTAGCTAATTGTTTAACTGGTTTATGGAAGCATACGTGGTCTATTCTTCTATGTTTTTTACACTAGAGGTATGCTTGCTCCAATGTAAACTAAGACACCTCCACCTTTAGTCCTTGTCTGTATAGCTATTGGTCTAAAAATGTGAAAGGTACTGAAACCACTGCCAGGGTGGTCTCTGCTGCTTTAACCATTTAAATCAAAGGACTTGACAGTATGAATATGCAATTTCCTAACTTCTCTGTAGCCAGCTTAGTGGTTATGGACATCTTGTGACAATGTAGCATTATAAAACTATAGTCTAGCCTGTTGACTAAACTGATTCCTATATGTAATCTAATAAAAAGTATAATTATTGATTGTGACAATATGTATTAATGTACTAATGTTGAGCCTTCTGTTTGTTACTCTTCTGCATCATATGTCTTGTCCATGTAAGTTATTTTTTACTCAATGTAATTCAATTAAAATATTATTGTACATTTCTAATTGTATTAAATGTCTATATCAGTGAAACTACCTATGGAGTTTTTCTACCCAGACCTCCGCTGAAAACGGGCTCTGTTCCAGTCAGACCTTCCTAATAATAATATAACAAATGTTAAAAAATATATATAAAATAAATTATTCATTTTGTGGCATGAGGTGTTTGTCTTGTCTACCTGAGATGGGAAATACAAAAAAGGACTTGTAATGTAGTCATTTTATTGCCAGAAGGCTCATTATTTAATTTTCTGTTTTTTCTGTGCTGACATAAATTTTGCATGTTTGCATAGGTTGGCATTGCTCTGTACAGTAGCAAACATCTAGAAAGCAAATTTTCTGTGTAGAATGATACATAAAACCATAACCTGTAAAGCATCAATATAGCGCAATATAGTGCAAATACCTTGTGTGCTGACAAGCTTAAAGAAGCTAGTTGAACATTGAGTGGCAATACCTACAGATTTAGTAAAATTCAATATTGTGTAAACATTAACATTATTAGAATTTAGTACTGTTTAGCATAATCTGTCCCAGTAAAGCACTCTTATTAGTCTGCACCAAGAAGCCACTCTTAACAGCCTTCTAACTACAAGACACCACACCCTTATAGCTCACAAATGAAAGGAGTTGACAGCATGGATATGCAGTTTTCTAACTGCTATGTAGCCAGCTTGGTGGATATGGGCATTTTTTGACAATGTAGCAATTGTTTCAGTTTTACTGACAACACTTTATCCTTAAAGAATCAGAAAAGTATGCAAGAGGTGTACTTAACAATGACATTGGAGGCTAAACTCTCACATGTAAGTACACATCAGGTTGTCGAAACCATGCACGCAGCACCCACCTCACATAGTACACAACACACCATAGATTAACATATGATGATGCACTTAAAAGCAATTGTAAAAAGACCATCTAGACCACCTGCTGTCAAAGCTATGTTCCAGCAAGCCCAAAGGCACTCAGAAAAAAACGGCACCTAACACCATACATACTGTCACTCTCTGTGGAATCCCAAATACTAAGCCACTAGGGCAAGAAAACACACTTCCCAGGACTCTCATATTAGGGGAGTCCATTGCAAGATATACCAATGCCGATAATAGGCCGAACAAGGAATAGATAACTGTTAGTTGCTTATCTGGAGCCAGGATCCAGGATCCAGTAAATCATGCTTGCACTCAAGTCATTATCTCACAGGTATCAATATGATTGCACCATAGTCCATGTAGGTGTAAATTACCTGAGATGCACCTCCCTGGCCTATATGAAGAGAGATATTACAGAGCTTTCAGACTGTGTCTCAGACTGGTATGAGCCTAGCATTGAGCAACATATTACCATTCCCTGATGATGATGCCACAATAAGAGCAAAAATGATTGATTTCAACAACTGGCTACCTATCTGGCATGACTCTAAGGGGATCCAGTATTTGTCAGTTTGAGAGGACATGGTCATTAGTTCTTGTTGCTTTGTCAAGGATGGTCTGCATCTTTCCCCTCCAGGCTTTCAAATACAAGTGAAAACTGTATCCACCACCAAGCTGCCATTTTAGGCAATGCCAAATTGACAAACCTACCGACATAGCAAAATCAAGTCAAGAGAATGTCAAGGTGTTACTGCTCAATGCCAGGATAAAAATAATAATAATAATAAACTCCTTCCAAGCTCTCTTTACACTCAAGAATATAGACATCTGTGCAGTTACTCAGATATGGTTTAAAGAGGCAGAGACAACCCTGGCAGTGGTTTCAGCTCCTTCCACATTTTATGACCAATAGCTATACAAACAAAGGGTAAAGGTGGAGGTGTCTCAATATACATCAATAACAAGCAAAGCTCTAAGGTAGTCAAAGAGGTCATCCTCAATGTCCCAAGAATTTCACAATGCATACTAGGACCTACTGGAGACATTTACTATCCTTCCTAACACCGTACTCATGGGAGACTTTAATTATCTCTCTACATACTGGGAATGATACATGGCCCCAAACTTACAGGCATAGAGATGGCTAGACTTCATAAATAAAAACACACTTGACCAAATAGTGCTTCTCAACTGCCCAGATTTTCAAAGAATGTCTTGATTTTTTTTTTCTCATATTTTTGGTCTGTTCCTCATAAAATTTGTGGTTTTCTGAATTTCTGTGGCAAATCGATGAGGAATAAATTCACTAAATAATGATAGGCATTTGAGTTTCAGACTTCATATGATTCAGAAAATGCATGGTAACATAAGACCTTTTATTCTATCAACTTTCTAAGTTTATAAGAGCAATATTTAAAATTTGTCCCTATTTCTGAGGCTCTGACCCCGTTATTTTTGTGTAAGGAAGGCTTGGAAGGAGTGTATTATTATTTTTTTTTTTTTTTATTTAGGCTCTCTCCAACCAAGACTGAACTTGACAGTCAAGAGGAGAAGGTAAACACTTGCACCACACCACACTCATCACATAGTCTCACTAAATCTACACCACCAAAATCCACACATAGAAACACAAAAACATTCGTGGAGGCTCTAAGTAATAATCTGCTCAAGCAACAGAGACCTCCAAAGCAGAAATACAAGCAACCTCCACCTTCCAACACAACCCAAATGACACATAGCCTGCAGACTCAGTGTGCCACTCAACCACAGCCAATAAGGCAAAACAACGTACCCAACACACTAGTCATAGGTGACTCTATAGTCAGGTACACTGATGTCTCCCTCACCAGGCTAAACAAGGAGAAGGTTACTGTCAGCTGCCTGTCAGGTGCCAGGATCCGCCACATAAATCCACGCACTCAGGTCACTCCACAACAAGTACAAATATGACTCTGTCATTGTCCATGTTGGTGTGAATGACCTGACACGTACCTCCCTGGACTACATGAAAAGAGACATGGAAGAGCTCTTTGATCTTGTAGCCCAGGCAGGTATGACCCTAGCCCTGAGTAGCATTCTGCCATCACCCAGAATGATGCCGCCGTACAAGGACAAAATGATTGACTTCAACAACTGGCTAAGCTTCTGGTGTCATTCTAAGGGGATCCAGTATCTGTCCGCTTGGGATGACATGGTCGACAGATCACGATGCTTTGCCAGAGATGGCCTGCACCTGTCACCCCTAAGATTACGGATACTGGCTAAGGTTGTTGCCACCCCTATAGTGCCTTTTTTAGGTAAGGTTCAAATGACAAATTCACTACCATAACAGGAACAGGCAAGCAAAAACTGATGGTGATGCTACTCAATGAAAGAAGTCTAAATCTCCAAATGCACTCACTCAAGGCACTCCTTAAAATGAAGAACATCGATATATGTGCAGTGACTGAGACCTGGTTCAAGGCTCCAGAGAACACCCCTGCACTACCAGGCTACAACTCATACCACACTTTTCGGCCATGTAACCTGGACCGGAACACCAAAGGCGGAGGTGTGTCCATATTCATTAAGGATATTAACACCTCCAGGCTAGTTGCTCAGCATAATGCAGCCGAGGTTATCCAAGTGCAACTAACTCTGTGCAAAATTGCAATCCAAATTGTAGCTTGCTACAGATCCCCCACCATGCCCCAGGATTCCCACACCTCTTTTCTTGATGTACTGGAAAATATTAGGGTTCAACCAAACACCCTAATAATGGGCGATTTCAACTACCCCACCACTAACTGGGAAAACTACTCATGTACCAACTGCTTTGCTCAACAATTTCTGGAATTCATAAACTCCAATGCCCTGGATCAACTTATCCACACCTCCACCAGGGGCAACAATATCCTATATCTAGTCATTACCAACATGAGTGACCAGTGTACCACACCTGAAGTAAATGCCTCATTGGTCCGATCTGACCATAAGCTAATTACCCTAGATATCCACATCCTGCCCCTACCCCCCATTAAGGAAACCATGTTAAAAACTTCTCCAAAGCCAACTTCATGCTTTCTAAGACAGAAGTGGTGAACTTCATGACACCCATTCAGATGGACAGTTACGACTACTTAATCCTACACAATTGTACTTTATAAGCACTTACGCGAGTGCATGGGTCGTGCTATCCCAAACAGAACCAAGATGCTATCCTCCAAAAAAAGGAAGCCAATCTGGTGGTCCCCTGCCATAAACAAACTGTACAACAGAAGAAAGAAACTGTTGCAAAAGAAAGTAAAATCCCATGATTGGAGGAGCTCCTTGGTCAGCCTCAGTAAGAAGCTGTAGTCCCTGATAAAATCCTCCAAAGCTAGTTACAAAAACAAAATTGCCACTGATTCTAAACACAACCACAAAGCATTCTATAGCTATGTCAAGAATCTCTATGGCAGCAGTCAGATCTGCTCTGAGTTACAGCACAATGGCATTAAATATACAGACCCAAATGATATTGCCAACATCCTGGCAGATAGGTTCAGTGCTAACTTTACTCCCCTCTCATCCCCTAAAGAGCCCATCTCTATACCGGAAGAATGCAAAGTTCTTGTAATCACGGCTGCACAGGTAAAAACCACACTCTCCAAAGCTAAGAACACAGCATCCATGGGACCAGACAACATCCCAGGTTGCGTTCTACATGAACTACAGAATGAACTGGCACCCCAGCTAAGTACCATGTTCAATCACAGCCTCACCTCAGGCTTTGTGTCTGCTAAATGGCACACAGCGACGGTTATCCGACTCCACAAGGGGGGAGCCACCCACAGATCCTGGGAACTACCGCCTCATTAGCCTGACAAGTCTAGTCTGCAAGGCCATGGAATGTATCATCATGGAACTTATAAACAATGGCATTGATAATCCCCAAACTCTGGACCCCACCCAGTTCAGGTTTGTAAAAGGCAGATCATGTCTCCTAAATCTGATAAGACTTCTTTGAAGCAGCCACCAAAGCTGCAGACGAGGGTAAGGTGGTTCACACAGCCTATCTAGATCTTGCCAAGGCTTTCAACACCATTCCCCACTCTGGAATTATAGATAAGCTCAGTAAACTAGGTATAAATCCCTATGTCACAAGATGGGTTGCCAACTGGCTCACTGACAGAACCCACACTGTGAAAGTTGCAGACTCCAAATCCGACTTCAGACCAGTGTCAAGTGGAGTACCACAGGGTTCAGTCCTGGGTCCTCTCCTGTTTGGTATCTACTTCTCTGAAGTACAGGCTAACACAGAAGGTCTTTGGCTAATGAAATTTGCAGATGACTACAAACTAGGAGCCATAATCGAAACTCCTAACGATGTGGACATCCTACAAAAGGGCCTCACTGAGACAGATGCCTGGTGTCAAAGCCATGGCCTCAAGCTCAATGCCAAAAAGTGCATTGTCATCCCCTTTGGTAAAAACTCTGTACCCATGAACTACAACATAGGCGGTAGTATACTTAACACTGAAAGTGTGATAAGAGACCTTGGGACACAGGTGGACAGTTGTCTCTCCTTTGATAATCACATCGCCACAGTAGTCAGGAAATCCTTCTATGTGGCACACCTCATCACAAAAGGTTTCTCATTCAGAAAAAAAGAGGTCATTGTTCCCCTCTACTCATCACTCATTAGACCCATTACAGAGTACAATGCCCCTTTTGGTATGTACCTCACAAGACATCTACAACTGGAAAGGCCGCAGAAATACCTCACAAAGAGGATTACCGGCCTCAAACAAATGCCCTATGCAGACCGTCTCAAAAAACTCCAGCTTTACTCCGTTGCATATCGCCTACTCAGAGGTGATTTCTGCCTAACATACAAAGCTATGTCAAACCCAGAGTTGTTGAATATGCGTCACTTAAAGGAATCCCAATCCTTCCGAATTACACGCTCTAGGGACCTAAACCTTGTCACCACAATAAACAGAACATGCCGGAGGGATAGATTCCTGTCGCAGAGACTTCTCATACTCTGGAATAAACTACCTATCTATATCAAACAAAGCTCCTCATTAGCACTCTTCAAGAAAAATCTTGATGATTAGATGGGAAATAGGAAATTCACCCCAGGGATCACTTCTGTGACTCTGCTCGACAGTGGCACAGGAAAATAATTTTCTTGGGTGGCAAAAGCCAGGGTACCTTTTTGGCTGGGCTTGTATAGCCTAGTACCTACCTATGAACCTATGAACCTTTGTCCAGATTTTTTGTGCTAAGAGATTGAGAGGTATGCTAATAGTCAATATGCCCAATAAAGGCTCCAACATACTAGACCTTCTGCTCACAAATATAGGAGAACACTGCCCCCACCCTCAATGTCTCAGCTTCCCTGATAAGGTCATATTAAATGACTGTTTATCAAAATTTAATGCCTCTCCAAACCCTAAGAACACACAAGCCTCTGCTGAATTGCTCTCAGAAAGTCTATACAATTGTATCAGTTGCTGAATAGACCCTGCTATACCTTCTAGAAGTAAGTCCTGGTCTAGCCCTATTAAGAAACTGCCCTAGTGGCATCCCAAATTAAACAGAGTATACAACAAAAGGAAAACAAAATCCGGCAAAAATCAAGAAGGGTAATCTCCATAAATATAAAAACTTTATCATCAACATAAGTAGGCAATTAAGATGATTAATTAGATCAAGCAAAGCCACATCTGAGGTTAAGATAGCCTCCTGGTTGAAAGATAATCATAAAACCTTCAACGGCTACATCAGAAACCTTAAGGGCAGAATACAGCAATGTGCTGAACTGGTGGATAATAGTGTCACATTCAATGAGCCTGGCAATATAGAAAAATGTTAATGGACAAATTCAGTTATAACTTTACTCCATCTCACTCCAACCAGTCCCCCAAAAATGCCCTCAAACATAACCCCTCCAACTATAGCTAGGGAGCATGTAACTGTTGCTGACACTAAAGCCAAGACATGGCCTCAGTGGGCCCCAATAACATCCCGGGATGCCTCCTGAATAAGTTAAAATATGTCTTATCAGGACCCCTGCTGTTATTATTTAACTACAGCCTTAAAACTTTGCGGTGCGTCGGTATGGGACTGTCATGTCCCTCCACCTTCATAAGGTAGGACCTACAACAGATCCTAGAAACTACAGACCCATTAATTTCACTAGTCTTATTTGCAAAGCCATGGAAAGACATATCATGGTAATTATCAACAAGAATATAGGAGTATAGGAGGACTCTAGACCTTGGATCCATCCCAGTTTGGCTTTGTCAAAGGATAGCCATGCTTACTGAATCTGGCGGACTTCTTTGAAAAGGTTGCTAAGTGCATACTGCCTAGTTCTGGATAAGATATTTGATACAATACCCCACTCAGGGCTTGTCAACAGACTTACAGAACTAGGTACAAATATCTTTATATTACACTAGTTAGCAAGCTGGATCACTGATAGGGCCCAGCAGGTTAGAATTGGTGAGGCCACCTCCACAAAGAGGCTGGTCACTGGTGGAGTCCCCCCAGGACTCTTGTGTTAGTCTCATTATTCTTTGGCATCTACTTCTCAGATGTTAAAGCCAATGACAAAGGTCTCTGGCTGACTAAGTTGCAGATGACTGCAAACTGGTAGTAGTCATTGAATTCCCCCCAAGATGAAAGCACCCTTCAGGTAGGTCTAAAACAGATAAAGGTTTGGTGCTAAAGCCATGGCTTAAAACTCAATACTAAGAAATGCATTATAGTACCGTTTGGGCAGTTTGCCACTCCTGGTAACTATGCTATCAATAAAAGACCCTTAAACGTTAATTCAGTAGTCAAGGAACTGGGAACTCAGGTATACAGTAACCTAGACTTCAACAAACATGGGTGAAAGGTAATATGAAAATTCTTCTATGTTGCTTATAAGCAAGAGTATGGCATGTAGGTCTAGAGAGGTCATCATATAACTGTACGCAGCCCTCAACAGACCCATCATAGAGAATAATGCCCCCTTTGGTATGTACTTGACCAGGTACATACAACAACCAGAACATTTACAAAGATTCATTACAAGAAGCATACATGGAGTAAATATAATGTCCTACACTTATCACCTCAAAGCCATGCCCTTTTACTCAGTATCAAACAGACCTATCACTGTTTCAGCGCAACTTGGACCAATGAACGGGTAATCAGAAATTCACCCCCAGCCTAGCTCCTATTTCTCTGATGGACAGAGGCAGTCACACTCTATAAATCAAATATAAATCAAATTTGTGGTTCACATTTGGGATAGAAGGCAAGGCTTATAAGAGCCATAGTAGTCGTTAGCCTAGTGTTGAACCTGTGCTGCCCAACATTATCATGGTGATAGGAGGAAATGCCAAATGGCATTACATGAACCAAGAGATCCTTGACAGGCCTAGAAAGACTCTAGACTTAGAGAGCACAGACAAATGTAATGCTTTCCAAAATGAAGTTATACATTGTTGACATATGAACTGATAAAGTGGGTTACAAAAGTCATAAGATAAGATAAGAACTCTGATGAAGTTCTATATTGGACAAAAGCGTTAAACATAAACATTAAAATAATTTTTCTTCTTCATGAGCTACATATTTATTGGGTGAATTGCTGGATTATTGTTTTCACCTTACTTGGGGTTGGGACTGTGTGTTTTATTAAATCATAAGATAAGGTGGAGGACAACTAGGCTTATGTTGCAAATTAAGTTTTCTTTAGGACTGACAAATTATTTTCATCACTTTCTATAGAACTTCTCGGCAGTACCACACCCATAAAAGATGTACGCAATGGCTACAAATAAAAATGGAATGAGAATTGTAAACAATTTTTAAGGAGTTAGAAGAATTCTTTTTTTAGCCAAGTACTATATATTTTGGTCCACCTTAGCCTATTTGTTTATCAGATGACATTCTTACAAAATCAAATTTGCTCTGTTGTATAAAGTGAAATCTGTTATTCTGACACAGAAAAGCCCAAAGTGTAGACTAGAGAGCAAAGTGTTTACCAGTATTTATGAGGGGAAAGGTTGCACTAGTAATAGACTGCTAATCATTGCCATCTACTCCTAACCCTGTAAATGGGTATTATGTTGTAAGAAATCACATGATGATGAACAGAAGGAAATAAGTGGACATGACTGCTAATGGATAGTATAGACAGTCGCATGAAGGGTCAAAGGAACAACCACTAATAGATTCACTGCATGCACACTAAATATTAGGTGATGCACAATTACCCATGGGATAAACTACAATGCAGACAAACAATGAATGAGCTAGTACTGCCCAATTGTATGATATATGATATAAATGATGGCACAGCACTAATGGCCAATTGTGCCATGATTTTACTTTTAATATATGCACCAGATCACTGGTTATGATTTATTTTACTCACTTATTGTTTGTTGATATGATTAGTCCCACAGGACCACTGGTTTCTTTTCAGAGTACAACCTAAGTGGTTTTAATATGAGCAAGGGGCATTTGGCCAGGGCACGGTGCAGACATTCTCCTACTTTTTCATTGCTAGAGGATGCTAAGGGATTGTTTCTGGAGCTGACAGGAGAGAAGGTATGGCAGAAAGCAGCATTACAGATGTAACGACTGTCTCTGGTTCTAGTATTGTGAAGGAAAACAAGGGTATCCAAACTACAGAAATCAAAGAACATTTTTTTTTATGACCACACATTGATCATATTGTCAGAAGAAAGCACACCAGCTGATGACGGACAATAAATATATTCAATGGGTAACAGACTATGGCACAGAAAAGAAAAATTAACAATTCTGTTGTAAGCAAGGAAGAATAAAAAGGAGAAAATGTTAATATTGTAACAGCAAATATGAAAGTATAAAAATGACATAGATTAGTGGCTTGTGAGTATTGCAAGAAAGAAGAGGCTGATATGTCTTTCGGACTTTAGATTCTAAGAGAAAATAAAGAACACTTTTTATGGATAGAGAGATTTGGTGATAATACTTATTCTGCAACTATTATCCCAGTAAAATCAGGATGTAAAAGTGATGGACAGAGTATCTGGGGGATGCTCATGTGAGATGTAATAGTTAAACCAAATTCTGTGAAAGGAATAGCATTATATGCATATACTATAGTGTGAGAAAGAACAGAGTTGTCATTGTGAATAAAAATATAACAGCTGTGGTGGACTTTAACTGCAATTTAAGAGAGAATAAAAGTAAGGTAATAAAACTCATAAAGGTTTGTATGGAAGTAAAGATGTGTGGGAGATTTAATATAGAGAAAGAAGGACTATATGCATGCATACATACGGGTCTATATTACGTCAATGAACAATTAAATGTTCGAATCTGTAAAGGTCGACCTTTACAGATTGAACATTAAAATGTTCAAAAATGTTTAAAATTTAAAAAAAAAAAGTGACAAAAAAAAACTAAAGGGTGTAAGCAGGGGGGCAAGCCCCCATGCATCCCCAAACCCCCCTACTTAAATATACCAACTCCAAGATCATGCTACAGTGGAGGGAATGGGAAATTTCCCATTTCCGCACTGTAGTGCACTGATGTGCGATTTTGGAGTTGGTATATTTAAGTAGCGGGAGGTGTGGGGGGTGCAGGGGGGCTTGCCCTCCTGCTAAAACCCTTTTCTGTTACTTTTGTTTTGTTTAATTTTATTTTATTACATCTTCGAACATTTAAATGTTTGATCTCTAAAGGTTGACCTTTAGAGATTCGAACATTTAATCGTTTGTTGATGTAATATAGACCCCATACATACATACATACGATGGTTAGAGGATAGAAATTAACCTTTGTTACATCAAATAATTTGAAGGGGGTAGAAGGGGAAGAATTTATTTATTTATTTTTGAATCATGCAAGCATATACAGAATTGTTAGAAATCAGTCTAGATAGATTTGCCATCGACCCATTAACTATATTATGCTTTTGTTTTAGCAAATGGCAACCATTATAATATGATTAATAATTAGTATAAGTGAGTTTATTAAACACTTTAGACAACTCTTAATTTTTTTAACAAAGTGTAATAAAAAAATAGTATAATATGAAAAAGTATAAGAAAATAAAAAAAAATCAGTCGAGTGTGCAAAAACATCCTTTACTTACTCAAGATTACCTTTTCATAAACTGAAGTTGTCATCCAAATATCTTAATGATGTGACCATTTTTGATCTAATACAGATGCAGTAAGGGAGTCCCTAAAGAGATTGGAGGAACAGCCAACTGGAAGATACAATTTTAAATGTTACACCAATCAGCAATAAAACAACAGTCATCAGACTTCTCAAAGGAAGAGGAATACAAATCATTGAATGGTTTGAATTAATATATGGTCTCAGAGACACATCAGTTAAAAATGATGGCATTGAGATGGATGTTCATATAATGCAAAGGTGCAACAATTACACTAGGAATAACATTCATGGGCACTGTGACAAGTATTGTTAGAGATACTGTCATTTAAAAAAATAATACCTTTAAGATTTTCAATTATATGAATTGTTTTTAATGATAATTCATTTCATCTTTTATCTTTATTATGTTATGTGAGTAAAATATGGAATTAAAGATGCAGAAGGTACAAGAGAATTTATACCATAATAATACTAGGTAGTTAGTAATACAATAAACGTATAGACTTTCCAACACATTTACCTTACTTCCTAGCTCACTTTTAAATTTTTTAACTTAACTTAGCCTTCTGAAGCTGAGATATCTGATGCTTTGTATTGAGCAATTATCTGCACCATGCCATAAATTGTGTGTGCTTGAGGACATTCAAGAGGAAAAGTGGGTTACTAGAAGGTTATCAGCGCTTGTCAGCAAGCTGTCAGTAACTGTCACGGCTTTCTGGTGAAAGCAGAAGCATGTACTGTAAAATGATAAATGCTGAACACAGACTACAACTCATTTATTGATCGATTAATTACTTCATTTATTTATTTACCAGTCAAGTGAATTGGCCCTTGGACACATATGACGAAATATATATATGCATCTATATATCTATACAGATATAGATATATAGATAGATATATACTTATATACACAATACACATATTGTGTATTGTATATGCATACATGTGCATATGTATCTATATCCATCTATATGTCTATATCTGTGTGTGTGTGTGTGTGTGTGTGTGTGTGTGTGTGTGTGTGTGTGTGTGTGTGTGTGTGTGTGTGTGTGTGTGTGTGTGAAACAGTGTACCCATGTGTGTGTTGGGGGGATTGCAATCAAGTACCATACTTTCCAAAGATGGAAAGAAAGAGTGGTACCTGGAAAAAAACACATAGGCATAGGAAGGGCATGCAAAATACTGCACAGATAAGTGTTCTGAACCCTAAATCCTACAGGTGTAGTTAAAAATAATAAACCCACTCATATCAGACTCACACATTTTCTAAATGCATGTTGTTTTCTGTTAAAGAAAAACATCAAATAAAAGTTTTGGACCCACACACTGTAGTTACACACATTCACACTCCTGTGTAGCATTTCCAGTACAACAGTAACACATATAAAAATGTATTCATGAGGCCTTCTACTTGTTCTCTTTCATCAGTAGAAATGTTACATTTATTTACTTGTTAAAATTAACAGAAAAAAATAGATGCCTGTTTTTTTAAGACACACACACACACACACACACACACACACACACACACACACACACACACACACTCAAGCGTGCACATCATCTGGTTTTCCTGCTTCAAATGAATACAAATCCCATATATCAGATTCTCTATTTGCAGCTGATAGTCTTCCGATTTTGAAAAAAAAACAGGCTAGTTCTGTCCTAACTAAAACCTAGTCAACATTACGTTTTTGAGACTGACCTGGTCACAACTCACATTTTCGTGCAGATCTGTTTATCCTTCTGCACATTTTAAAAGTTTCATCTCTTGCACTCAGTTGGAGATACTCCATTTTGGACAAGAACAAAAGATTAAGTGCAACACATCTGGACCAAAGCAATGGCAATTACATGGCAATAACCACAAATGTTATACTTCTAAGAACTCTGCTCGGACAATATATGGGGTCAAATTCCAAAAAACATAGGTTCATAGGTTCATAGGTTTATACTAGGCTATCTGCCCCAAGGCATTTATAAGCCTAGCTCAAATTTTTGTGGCTTACGCCACCCCTTATATGAAAAAATACTGTGCCCATTAGTTTGTTGTGCCTCTGTCCAGCAGTGACACAGAGATGATTCACGGGGTAAACCTATGATCTCCCATCCACAGGTCAAGATTTCTCTTGAACAGAGCCAGCGAGGTGCTCTGCCTCACATGGACCAGGACTCTATTCCACAGCATAGGGAGTCTCTGAGTGATAAATCTATCCCTCCAGCACGTCCTATTTATATCCGTGCTAAGGTTTAAGTTGCTTGCTCTAGTGGTTTTGGTGGATTTGGATTTTTTGAGGTGGAGCATGTCCATTAATTCCGGGTTGGACATGGCCTTGTATGTCAGGCACATGTCACCTCTGAGCAGACAGTATGCGACTGAATAGAGCTGGAGTTTCTTCAATCTGGCAGCATATGACAGATTTTGGAGTCCCTTTATCCTTTTGGTGAGGAACTTTTGGGGTCTCTCCAATTGCTGCAGATGTCGGGCGAGACACATCCCGAATGGGGCATTGTACTCGATCATTGGTCTGATAAGTGAAGAGTACAGTGGAACAATGACCTCACTAGATCTGGATGTGAATCCCTTCATGATCAGGTGGGCAATGTAGAAGGTCTTTCTAACCACATTAGCAACATGAGTGTCAAAAGAAAGGCCACTGTCAACCTGGGTCCCCAGGTCCCTGATAACCTCTTCTGTGCTTAGTGGATTGCCACCTATATGGTAGCTTGGGGTTACCTTGTTTTTCCCGAAGGGTATGACTATACATTTTTTGGCGTTTAACTTCAGGCCATGGCTCTGGCACCAGCTATCTGTTTCCGTGAGTCCCTTCTGAAGGATATCCGTGTCCGATGCACTTTCCACTATGGCGCCCAGTTTGCAGTTGTCTGCAAACTTTGTCAGCCAAAGTCCTCCCATGTTGGCCTGTACTTCTGAGAAGTAGATGCCGAACAATAGGGGGCCAAGGACCGAGCCCTGTGGGACACCACTTGTGACCGGCTTGGAGTTTGACATAGCGCCAGCAACTCTAACTCTGTGGGTTCTGTCCTTAAGCCAGTTTGCAACCCATCTTGTGACATATGGGTTTACATTTAAGCTGGTAAGTTTTTCTACAATACCTGAGTGGGGTATTGTGTCGAAAGCCTTTGCAAGGTCAAGGTAGGCTGTATGGACTGCCTTTCCCTCATCAATGGCCTTGGTGACTGTTTCGAAGAAGTCGACCAAGTTCAAAAGGCATGATCTTCCCTTGACGAAGCCAAACTGGGTCGGGTCCAATGTCTGCAAGTCCACTATATCTTTGTTTATGAGCTCCATTATGATCCTCTCCATAGCTTTGCAGACTAGACTTGTTAAGCTTATGGGGCAGTAATTACCAGGGTCCGTAGAGGCACCGCCTTTGTGGAGTGGGACCACAGTTGCCGTACGCCACTCCTTGGGCACGTATCCTGTGGTAAGGCTGAGATTAAACAGCTGCCTTATGTGTGGGTTTAATTCCTCGTTTAGCTCGTGTAGCACACAGCTGGGGACACCATCCGGTCCCATTGATGCTGTGTTTTTAGCTTTAGAGAGAGCAGCTTTCACCTGCGCATTTGAGATGTCTGGGAGGCTACACTCCGCTGGGATAGTTATCTCTCCTTTAGGGGGGGAGAGGGGAGTGAAGTTTGCACTGAACCTGTCTGCCAGTATGTTGGCAATGTCTGTGGGTTCAGTGATTTTTGTATCATTTTGGACTAATTCTGAGCATATCTGGGAGTTTCCACCCAGGTTCCTAACATAGCTGAAAAAGGCCTTATGATTGTCCTTTGAATCCATGGCAATTTTTCTCTCAAAATTGGCCTTAGTTGATTTTATGAGTGCTCGTATTTTTACTAATAATGATCAGGGGTGACTTCTCTTTTATGGATTTTGTTCTATCATGTAATAGCTTTCTCCTCTTATTGTAAAGTTTGTTAATGGCTGGGGTCCACCAGACTGGACGTTTGCCCTTTGTGGAAAGAGTCTTGGTTTTATTTGGGATTGCCTGATCCATGCAGTCCTGGAGGTGTTCATAGAAGGCATTTGTAAGGGCTTCCGCAGCTTGGGTTGTGGTTTCCACTTGCTCAGGGGCCTTGAAGGATACCACACCAGTCTTGAGTAGTGTGAAGTTTGCTTTAGAGAAGTTCTTCACTGTGGTCTTTTTTGTTTGGGGTGGGGGTGGGATGTGGATTTCCAGTGAGATTAGTTTATGATCAGATCTCACCAATGAGGGATATACTTCCGGTGTGGAGCATTTTGTCCCCATGTTTGTGATAATGAGATCTAGTATATTTTCTCCTCTCATGGGAACAGTGACTAGCTGTTCCATGGCATTTGAATTTATGAACTCCAGGAACCGTTGGGCTAGAAAGTTAGGGCTTGAGTAATGTTCCCAGTCTATATTCGGGTAGTTGAAGTCACCCAATATGATGGTGTTTGGAGATACATTTATACCCTCCAGTGTCTTTGCTCTCAGTGTAAGTGATTTACTTTGGTGTAAGGCCTATTTATAAACAAGCCTACACTGGGGGACCACACTGACAGCAAGTCTTCTGGAATCAGGCCCATTATTTTGATTTTTAATGTTTCCCAAACCATACCTCATATTGGTAGTGCTTGTTTATTGTCTGCAGACTACTTTTCAAACTTTTTTTGTGACATTAAGTATTTTGGTATCTGTTTCTTATTTATTAGAAATGATTCCTCTAAAAAGTAAGCTAAATTAAAGGGATTTCTCTCTACAGACTGTATCATATTACCTACTGCCTGGTTTATGCTACGATATCAATTTTGAAATGCAGCCTGCATTAAATACTTGTGCATAATAAAATCAAATGTACTACTGTCAACTGTCGTGCTTTGCTGTTACGAATGACATTAGAAGGATACTATATGCACTTACTATTTCTGTGCAATGACATGTATTTCTACATGAAGAACAGCACCTGCTTGGTTTGGTAATCATCCTTTGGGAATAGGTTGAGAAGATTTGACAATATGGTTAAATATTTTTACAACTAGAAATGGCTGCAGACAAACAATTGAAAAATAATGCTGGTAACTCACAGACTGTGCCTTGGAAGGATGAGGACATGGGTTTTGCTGTCCCTTTACCACCAGTGAAAACAAGAGTCACATGACAATTTCCAGGAGTATAGACTGATGGTTTTCATCATTCAGTAAAAGTTGCAGGTTAGAAAGAAAAGCTGACATTTCTATAATACGTTAGAGACTTCCACATTGCGATAGACAGATAGAAAGACTGACAGTGAAATATTAGAATTTAAAAAAAAAAAAAATGGCAGGGTACTGCATGGTTGAGGCACCAGAGTACGTCATGACCAAGATATTTGAGGATAGTACATAATTGCAATGATTTCTCACTTTATTTTTCCTTTCTCTAACTTGGATATCATAAAACACTGCGGTCAGCTCTAAATGAAGAGCTGAGGCCATGGCTTCAGATTTACTTCCTGTAAGAAGCAAGCACTGCATCACTGTATACCTGACATAGCAAACAATCCCATTACTCCATCCATCTTGGTCCTGGGAGGGCAAAGTGCTTATTGCTGCTACAGACAGAATCAGATCATTGAACCACTGTCTTCAGAAGATGCCTGTTTTCTAGTCATATTGAAGGTCCCTTCAGAAAAATTAAGACAGCAATTAAGCTTCTTTTTGGAACAATCATTACTTCCCATCTGCCCAAGGAATTTCTTTTTTTTATCTTACAAGGCAATTTAGTCTTTATACGTGCATATATTTATAAATCTGCATCATTTTCCTGTGCTTTTAAATAGTCTCACTGCAAACAGAAAATGCTAGTCTTTCCCAGTGTGGCATGTTCCACATTAACAGCTATGTAGTAAATGCAGAGTCTGTACATAACACCCAAAGCTCAATCTAATATATTTGTCTCCTGCCTGATGTATCTGTTCTGCCATTTCCAGAGTTTTTATTCACTACGGAAACACATTCATTATACTCAGTGGTATTAAGCCCCCAGGCATATCAATGTCAAATTGATATCAGTTATGCATTCCCAGCTTTAGTGAATACTTAGCAGTTCTCGCTATTACTATCACATCTACGATCACCAAATGTTTTTAAATCCCTAGTCTACTTAGCAAAATTCTATTCATAGCATCACTTAATCATTCACATCACACATTATTTTCTCTCTCTCTTCTTCTTCTCTCTGCAGTTTCACTCATGTACATCCTCAGGAGTTGCATCAAAGCCATTAGCATTTCAGTTATTGTCTGCAATTTATGACACTTCCATTTTTGCTTACCTTAATTATGCAGGTCTCCGAATGAATAAGGCATTTTTCAAAACAGTTAGCACATCACAAAGGAAAAAAACAGTTCATATATTAAAAATAGGAATAAAGAAACAAATTCCCTTCCAAAGCTAATTGCTATTATAGACAATGTCCCTTTCCCATCATGATCTTGCTACATGGGATATACAGCTATGTATATAAGTATGCGTGTCTGTGTGTATGGGCCCCATACCTCTCAACTGTACAGATTTTCACAAAATGTCCAGATTTTTGCCTCATATTTCTGGTCCATTTTTAATAAAATTGTGTTTTTTTGGCAAATTAGTGTCAAATCATTAAATATTGAAATTAGAAAATAATGACAGACGTTTGAGTTTTGGACTTCATATCCTTTATAAAATTCATGCTAATGCAAAAGCTGTTATTTTATCAACTTGATAAGTTTGTACGAGCAATATTTAAAAACTGTCCCTATTTGTGTGCATTTGCCACACTTTTCTTTATTGCTTTGCCCAGATTTCTTGCTCTAACAGTTTGAGAGGTATGGTGTAAGCATGTGTGTGTACAAAAACTTTCTAAATACTTCCCTCTGAATTCTGACTCTGCTTCAGCAAGCATGCCCAGCCTCAGTAACAGTTTCTCTTATTTTGTTTAAAGTTCTTGTCTATATGGATGCTTTTAAAAGTAATAACACATTCTTATGTGCCAAGCTTACAGGTGCTAGGAGGATTTTTATTTGAAGTACAAGTCCTCTACACCCATAAGAGGAGAAATGTGGCTTGCTATTCTATTCAATATTTGGAAGAATGAGCCATATATAATCTGTCTGCAAACGCAGCAATCACAAAAGAGTTGTGTTTTCCAACTATCACATTACTTGAACTCAGAGCATTTGACAACTAAAAATAATGATTACCTTTTTAAGCATGAGTGTTGTTAAAAGGACATTAGTCTTGCTTGTGTTTATTTCCCCATCCTTCCATTGTTATAACTCGTTCCCCATGTGTGGTCTGTATTATAAAAATTGATAAAAAAGTGGTACAAAGGAATCATTGATGAGACTTCCCAAATTATCTGAGTGATAGACTTGCATAGGAGGAGGAAAAGTATACAGTTGAGTAATGTGACACGTGATACATATTTTATCTTTAAGATTAAAAAAAAAAAAAAACAAGCAACAGCTTACTAAAAGGGACATATCAAGCACAACAGATAGTTGTTTTGGATACTTTCACTATAAGACATGCAGCACTTGTAATACAGTTGCAGAAATACAGGAACAAAAATGTAAATTGTCAGTGATTAAGACATGAGCCTGAAAATGCAAAATACCAAATTATGTCACTGATACTGGCCTGTCTTCATGGAAACGTTTGAGTCAGAATCCATGAGGCAAGAAGGTTGGAGGATATCCTCACAAGCAGCTTGATTAGGGCAGATGTGGTGTCATAAAAATGAAAAGGTCTGTGAAGGAATGAAGTACTGGGGCAGGATGACATTAACTCCATAATAATAAAAGACAATAGAGGATCTTTGTAAATGCTATAGGGATAATTCTGAAGGACTAGCAAATAACCTTCAGGTAAAGGAATAGCATCTGAGGCATTGGCCAGCGTGATTTCAGTAAACGTGGCCATTCTAAATTAAATGACAAGTACTGTGATTAGGTACTTAGGAACTGAAAAAGAGGTAGACTGAGAAACATATGTCTGCAGTTTAGTATAGCAATCCATCCAATGCTGTGTGAGTGGGCTGTAGAGTAAAGAAGCACAGAAAATGAAACCCAGCTCTTTCTTCTCCTCTTAAGTTAAGGCATATATCTGACAAATGTCTGTCATCATTAACCATGGTGTAATAATCTGGAAACTCATGGTGTGCATGCCTCGTACATATACTAGCCATAAGACTGATTTCACATATAATACTTATGCATTACCATTTCTAGTTAGTTGACTACAGATTGTCAGTATAAGACACCACAACAGTTATGTCATACTAAACATAAATACACTATCTGCTCATCCACTTATGACATGAAACCTGAAAGTAGCCTTCAAATTACCTACTGAAATCGGTCAAATCCTTCTTGCCTGCGATAAGGAATTCCTATATCCAGGCTAATTATATGATACATAAGATGCTTAATACAGCTGGTTTGTATCTGCTGTCATGTTATTTTTCTTACTTTCTCTATCTTCCTTGGTTAGCTGACTGCTAGCCCATCATGGAACATGGCCTGTTTTCATTGGAGTATAAATAAGAGGTAAGGAGAAATTTGGCCAGTGTCTCAGGGAACTTTCTCCGCTCTTTTTTATCAGTGTGTAGGATCTTTCACATCTTCCTAACCTTCCACTTACCCAATGAACTCGTTTTTTTTTCTGGCATATCATCTGAAGGTTGGCATACTTAGGAGAACTCCCGTTATGCTACACAGCAGTATCAATAATGGAAAAATAATTTAAGCACTCAGTGTGGGGAATCAAACCTACCAAGTTCTTATCCACCAGTGGTAATGGTCAGTACATTACCTGCTGAGCCACTGACAAATTCTGTAGACTATCATCTCAGCTTTCAGAAAAGTTCTCAACATTATTAACTTACCCCCACATAGCACCTAACAAGATTTCAAATATCGCATAACATTCAGCAAAATAAAATTAAAATTTCACCTTCATTTTTTTCTAGTCCTTTTATTCATGAAAAAATGTATTGACTGCACAGTCTAAGGTACCCTTCCTCATTGTACATGATAATCTATAAATTATAGAATACATATAAAACAACCCATACATAGAAAATACATTCACAATGACCAATTCTTCGAAGTTCTTATTATGCATAGCTTTATCTTTATTCAACTGTACTGGAATTTCTAGTATTGCCTAATCTACACACTAACTCCTCCAACAACTGATACACCTTTGAAATAGAGAGACAGTGAGAAAACGATCTTAAAACCTGAGGTATCTTTACTTTTGTCATTGTCTAACAATTTTGATTAATGGCTTTTCCTCAGGTGCAGCTGGTATCTCTTTCTACTGTTTCATGCTAGATAAAACTGTACCACATGGTGCCACTAAAATATCATTGCCTCACACCAGCCTCAGTCAGACCAGCTAGGCACTCCAAACTGCCTTTACTGTCAAGTGCTTGCATGTATCCATATCAAAATGCATGACAGTACAACTATAAAATTCAGCATTTGTTTACAACTGCTCAGCCATGTAATTTGTTCTTCCCAAAAATGTGGAGTTAAATCAGTGGCATATGTAGACACTTTGATTCAAGCTGCTGCAATAACAGTTGAGGCATAGAGGACATGACAGATATTTTATAATTCACAGACACGATTATAATGTGGTAGTAGGAAAATGCAGCTCTTTTGCTGATTTCAAGTCATTTGGCAAAACTGAGAACCACCAGTACTGATTTCAGTGAAAGTGGTATGCCAGAAACAGTCAGCCAGTTTCACTATGCAGAGAAATTAAGCATTTTTTGTAAAGAGTATCCTTTAATTCACACTTAATGTCATCATTTTTTTTTTGTTGCCACTTCTTGCGAGCAGAGGCATCTCCCTTATTTTAATAATTTCAGAGTAGCAAGACTTTCAGCACATGCATTGCCTTTCTCTCTCTCTCTATCTCTCACTTGCATATGGGCATGTGTGTGCACGAGTACACACACACACACACACACACACACACACACACACACACACACACACACTGTCAGACACCATGACTCAAAGAAGAAAAATGTATTCACCATTTGAAAAATATAGCTGTAGTGTCTCAGCTACCAAGAACGTTACCTAACCAGAGGCATGCAAATACACATTATAAAAATAACTACTTTGTTGTTAAGGATAGTGTTGAGTCACAAAATTATGTTCTTTAAGCCTATAATACAAGATATTCCATTTATCACTTAACAGATCCACACACACAGACATATATTCATACACACTTGCATGCACACGTGCATACATATTAATTTACTTGCATTTTACAGTTCAGACTGCTGTTTCCATTTCAAAGGGGTTTGGTAAATCTTTAAGTTGTATGTAGAACAGAGTTTTATATAGGTTACATATGTTTTTTTTTCTGAAAGTAAAAACCTGATGGATTTTCACTACTGATCTGATACATTTTGTAATATTTGTTTTCATGTCATTATGTTATACTGTGGCATTATTTTGGTAGTGTTATAAGCATTATTTGAAACATGTTACTTGTATGTTTATGCATTCATTTACTTAGTTAAGTTGTGAGATAGTGTTATGGTACCCTTTTATTGTGTTTATTTTAGTTAATTTAGTCTTATTTGCTATGGAGCAAGGTGGTTGGCATTCCTACCTGCACAGCAAGAAATGGTTTGCACCTGTTTCAATGGGTCCACTGATTATCAGTAAAAATGTTTTCTGCCCCCATATTATCTATTTTAGGCAACACTAGTCTTCTACAGCTACCAGTGAGAGACTTCAAGAGGCATACTTACTGTATGCATTTCAGTACAGTGTTTGTGTGGCGGGGATAGCACAAGGCAGGCACTAGGATCCAGACAAAAAAGCTAAAGTGGCATGTTCTCCTTTAAGGAAAGTCATGCATTTGTCACATGTATGAAAGCATGGATGCAAACCTATTTTGCACTGTTGCACACAATTTAAAATAGCCATCCCTTTGAGGGAGAAAGAGAGAAGTAAGTAAATTTTGTGTGTGTGTGTGTGTGTGTGTGTGTGTGTGTGTGTGTGTGTGTGTGTGTGTGTGTGTGTGTGTGTGTGTGTGTGTATACATGTATATTTTACATTAGTATCTGCATTCATTTCTGTATGAGAGAAAATGTGTGCATATATATGTGTATATATCTGTGTGTGTGTGTGTGTGTGTGTGTGTGTGTGTGTGTGTGTGTGTGTGTGTGTGTGTGTGTGTGTGTGTGTGTGTGTGTGTGTGTGTGTGTGTATGTATGTATATATGTATGTGTATGTAAATTGAACTAGCCATTCTGTTTGTATGACAGATAAAGTGTGCGCACGTGTGTGTGTGTGTGTGTGTGTGTGTGTGTGTGTGTGTGTGTGTGTGTGTGTGTGTGTGTGTGTGTGTGTGTTAGTTACTGTGTGACACACTAGGTGTGTGTTAGTTACTGTGTGAGAGTGTGTGTGTGTGTGTGTGTGTGTGTGTTGCTATGTGAGACAGTAGGTGTGCGTATGGAATTTAAACTAGCCGTTTGCTTGATGTATGAAGGAGAGGGTGAGTGTGCTGCTATGTGTAAGAAGGTAGAAAAGGGTGTATGTGTGTGTGTGTGTGTGTGTGTGTGTGTGTGTGTGTGTGTGTGTGTGTGTGTGTGTGTGTGTGTGTGTGTGTGTCTGTGTGTTTACCATACCTCTCAACTGTCCAGATTTAGCCTCATAATTTTGGTCTGTTTCTCATAAAATTTGTGGTTTTCTGGCAAATCATTGAGGATTGAAGTCACTAAATAATGACATATTCATATCCTTCAGAAAATATATTATAGCAAGAATCATGTTATTCTAGTAACTTTCTAAGTTAAAAAGAACAATATTTAAAATCCATCCCTAATATACCTCTCAACTGCCCAGATTTTTGCCTCACATTTTTGTTCCATTTCTCCTATTATTGGTGGTTTTGTAAATTACTGGCTAACCACTGAGGACTGAAGTGAGAAAATCATGGCAGACATTTGAGTTTCAAACTCCATATCCTTCAGAAAAGTCATGCTAATGCAACACCTGTAATTATATCAACTTTCTAAGTCTGTAAGAGCAATATTTAAAAAGGTTCCCTACTTTTGGGCCTTTGTTCCTCTATTACTAGTGGCTATGTCTGGATTTCTTGCTTGAAGTGGTTGAGAGGCATGATCATAGGTGCACATAAGTGGCAGTACACTTAACACTGAAAGTGTGATAAAGAAACTTAGGAACACAGGTGGGCAGTAGTTTCACCTTCGATATGTGGCACACCTCATCACTAAGGGCTTTTGATCCAGAAAAAAGGAGGTCAGTGTCCCACTGTACTCATCCCTCATTAGAACCATCATAGAGTACAACACCCCATTTGGTATGTACCTCACAAGACATCTGCAACAACTGGAAAGGCTGCAGAAACACCTCACTAAAAGAATCATAGGCCTAAAGCAGATGCCCTATGCTGACCGTCTAAAAAAACTCCTGCTATACTCTGTCGCATATAGGTTCATAGGTTCATAGGTAGGTACTAGGCTATTGGCCCTAGGGCCTATACAAGCCTAGACAAAAAGGTACCCTGGCTTTCAAAACCCAAAAAAAATATTTTCCTGTGCCCCTGTCAAGCAGAACCACAGAAGTGATCTCCAGTGTTAATTTCCTATTACCCATCCAATCATCAAGATTTTTCTTGAAGAGTGCTAATGAGGAGCTCTGTTTGACATAGATAGGTAGTCTGTTCCAGAGTATGGGAAGTCTCTGGGACAGGAATCTATCCCTCCAGCATGTTCTGTTTATTGTGGTGACAAGGTTTAGGTCTCTAGAGCATGTAGCTCGGAAGGATTGGGATTTCTTTAAGTGGAGCATGTCTAACAGCTCTGGTTTGACATAGCTTTGTATGTTAGGCAGAGATCGCCTCTGAGTAGGCGATTTGCAATGGAGTAAAGATGGAGTTTTTTGAGTCGGTCTGTGTAAGGCATCTGTTTGAGGCCAGTAATCCTCTTTTTGAGGTATTTTTGTGGCCTTTCCAGTTGTTGCAGATGTCTTGTGAGGTACATACCAAAAGAGCCGTTGTACTCTATAATGGGTCTAATGAGTGATGAGTAGAGGGGAACAATTACCTCTTTTTTTCTGGATGAGAAACCTTTTGTGATGAGGTGTGTCACATAGAAGGATTTCCTGACCACTGTGGCAATGTGATTACCGAAGGAGAGACTACTGTGTCCCAGGTCTCTTATCACACTTTAGGTGTTAAGTAGACTAACGCCTATGTGGTAGTTCATGGGTGCAGAGTTTTTACCAAAAGCGATGACAATGCACTTTTTGGCATTGATCTTGAGACCATGGCTTTGACACCAGGAATCTGTCTCAGTGAGGCCTTTTTGTAGGATGTCCACATCATTAGGAGTTTTGATTATGGCCCCTAGATTGCAGTCATCTGTGAATTTAGTTAGCCAAAGACCTTCTGTGTTAGCCTGTACTTCAAAGAAGTAGATACCAAACAGGAGAGGACCCAGGACTGAACCCTGTGGTACTCCACTTGTCACTGGTCTGAAGTCTGATTTGGAGTCTGCTACTTTCACAGTGTGGGTTCTGTCAGTAAGCCAGTTGGCAACCCATCTTGTGACTTAGGGATTTATACCTAGTTTAGTGAGTTTATCTATAATTCCTGAATGGAGGATGGTGTTGCATGCCTTGGTGAGATCTAGATAGGCTGTGTGAACCACCTTACCCTCATCTATGGCTTTGGTGACTGATTCAAAAAAGTCTATCAGGTTTAGGAGATATGATCTGCCTTTTACAATCCCATATTGTGTGGGGTCCACAGTTTGGAGATCCCCAATGTCTTTGTTTATGAGTTCCATGGTGATACGTTCTATGGCCTTGCAGACCAGGCTTGTCAGGCTAATGGGGCAGTAGTTCCCAGGGTCTGTTGTAGCCCCCCCTTTGTGGAGTGGGATAACCGTTGCAGTGCGCCATTCAATGGGCACAAAGCCTGAGGTGAGGATGTGACTGAACATGGTACATAGGTGGGGTGCCAGTTCATTCTGTAGTTCATGTAGAAGGCAGCCTGAGATGTTGTCAGGTCTCATGGATGCTGTGTTCTTGGCTTTGGAGAGTGAGGTTTTTACCTGTGCAGCCGTTATTACAGGAACTTGGCATTCTTCCAATATAAAGATGGGCCCTTTAGGGGGTGAGAGTGGGTAAAGTTAGCACTGAACCTATCTTCCAGGATGTTGGCAATATCAGTTGGTTCTGTATATTTAATGTCATTGTGTTATAACTCAGAGCAGAGTGTTTCCATTGAGATTCTTGACATAGCTATAGAATGCTATGTGGTTGTCTTTAGAATCAGTGGCAATTTTGTTTTCATAACTAGCTTTGGAGGACTTTATGAGGGATCTCAGCTTCTTACTGAGGCTGACCAGGGAGTTCCTCCAATCGTGGGATTTTACACTTTTTTGCAACAGTTTCTTTCTTCTGTTGTAGAGTTTGTTTATGGCAGAGGACCACCAGGTTGGCTTCCTTTTTTGGAAGATAGCATCTTGGTTCTATTAGGGATAGCATGATCCATGCACTCATGTAAGTGTTTATAAAGTGCATTTGTGTAGGATTCAGCAGTCATACCTCTATTGTCCATCTGCATGGGTGTCGTGAAGTTTGCCACTTCTGTCTTAAGAAGCGTGAAGTTGGCTTTGGAGAAATGTTTTACAGTTGTTTTCCTAATGGGGTGTGGGAGCGGGATGTGGATGTCTAGGGTGATTAGCTTGTGGTTGGATCTGACCAATGAGGAGCTGACCTGTGGTGTGGAACACCGATCGCCCATGTTGGTGATGACCAGGTCTAGGATATTGCTGTCCCTCATGGAGGTGTGGATAAGTTGATCCAAGGCATTGGAATTGATGATTTCCAGAAAACGTTGATCAAAAGAGTTGGTACACAAGTCGTTTTCCCAGTTAATGGTGGGGTAGTTGAAATTACCCACTATTAGGATGTTGGGTTGTACGTTAATATTTTACAATATATCAAGAAAAGAGGAGTGGGAATCCTGGGGCATGGTGTGTGTGTGGGGGGGGTCTGTAGCAAGGTACAATCTGGATTGCGGTTTTGCCCAGAGTTAGTTAAACTTGGATAATCTCGGATGCATTATGCTGAGCAACTAGCTTGGCGATGTGGATATCATCTACTCAGAGGTGATCTCTGGTTAACATACAAGGCCATGTCAAACCCAGAGTTGTTGGACATGCTACACTTAAAGAAATCCCAATCCATCTGAGCCACATGCTCCAGGGACCTAAACCTTGTCATCACAATGAACAAAACATGCTGGAGGGATAGGTTCCTGTCCATGAGATTCCCCATACTCTGGAATAGACTGCCCATACTCAAGCAGAGCGCCTCATTGGCCCTCTTCAAAAGAAACCTTGATGACTGGATGGGAGATAGGAAATTTACCCTAGGGATCACATCAGTTGCCCTGCTAGACAGGGGTCTAGGGAAGTAAATATTTTTGGAAGAAATAGCCAGGGAATTGTTATGGCTAGGCTTGTATAGGCCCTAGGGCCAATAGCCTAGTACCAACCTATGAACCTAATCCCTATTTTGGGCCATTGTATCTCCATTATTTCAGGCTTTGCCCAGATTTTTTCACTAAGAGGTGAGACATATCGCATATCTCTCAACCATCCAGATTTTTTCAGACTGCCTTGATGTTTGCCTCATATTTTTGGCATGTTCCACAATATTTTTGGTTTTCTTGAAAATCACTGAGGATTGAAATAACTAAATGTCATATATTTGAGTTTTAGACGTTATTTCCTTTAGAAAATGTATTTTAAGAAAAATGCTGTTATTTTAGCAACTTTCTAAGTCTGTAAGAGTAATATTTAAAATCTGCCCCTATTTTGGGGCCTTTGTCCCCACATTATTTTAGGCTTTGTCCAGATTTCTTATGCTAAAAGGTTGAGAGGTACAGAGGTTTGGTGTGTAATGCTCTAGCTAAGGGGAAGGGCAGGTAAGTCAATTAACTTGATCAGGCTTGACCCTGTAACTTGGTTACAGGAGAAAATAGCCTGAACCCTCTATACCAAGTACCAGAATGCCGACGTAATTGTGTGAGTTTCAGTACATTTTAAGAGAATTATGTTTCAGTGCATTTTCAAGGGACTGAGTTTCATTTCATTTTCTTGGAATTGTGAGTTTCAAGGGAAGATATGTTTACTGCTGCTCAAGTTAAGTCCGCTTTCGACCAGCAACTAACTGTTTTGTTTATCAAATGGCAGTCACTGTTTATGTTGGAGAATTTGAAAGCAGTGCTAGTAGCATAATTGCCTTTGGTGCAGAAGGCTGTGGATTTTACTTCCACACCATGTAGATGGAGTGCTGATATTGCATTGTCATTTTGATTTCTGATTATTTGGTGCATTTTAAAGGAGGATAAGAGTTCTGCACTCCTGAGTGTGTCCTCCTTTGTAAGAGATGGCTAGTAATTATGAACTTGTCACTTTGTCAGTCATTCTCTATTGCAATATTAACATCTTACCTATTCTTTTTTTATGTTAAATAGGCAATTAATTTTTCAAGGGCAGCAGGCACTGAATTTGTAGATGAAACACTGAAATATATAGTTGTTTGCCAGTAGTAACCTCTGTTAGTTACAGATCTCCTTAATGTGGAATTATTCAGATGATTTTTACTTCTGTAGAGATTGTGGTTATTGAGTAATATTGTTAGATTGTAATGATAGAAGTTTGAATGGCCTTTTATGGTTGAAGTTTTCTGAAATGAGTAGTTTTGTTAGGTTTACCTTTACTGCCGCGAATCACACTCGGGCGACTTCAGAAAGGTCGAAATACCATTTTCAACATAGCAGATGTTCGACTTCAATAAGTGCAAATATGTTAAGGATGAATGAACAAATCAATTCGCATATTAAACAGTCGCACATATGCAATACGACCTTAAGCTGTGTCGCATACATCATAACGTAATTCCAGTATCCTGTAAAACCCTTCCTGGTCCAAGCAGAGTTTGCACCTGATCTGCACGTTTGAAGTGGCGTTCTGTTGTTTTGGATATATTTGTGGAGCACATCACTTTCCGGGGATAAATTACACAGAACACAAATTCAAGAAGCTGTACATTGCTTACAGTGACTAAGGGACTTTATTGTGGCACGTTCATGACAGAAATCACTTCCGATGTTTGCTGTTATGTGTATGGCTTGACGCTGAAATGGGTGATATGCTGGTGGTGTCTGCAAGTTGAAAAAGGGCGAAAAAAGGCGAAAAAAAATTCCACCTTTCCATTTTCGATATTTTTTAAATTTCGCACTTATTTTTCGTATATCTGAGTCATCGTTTTGAATACTCGCACTTGTGCAATTTGCGGTATTAAAGGTAAACCTTTTGTTATTATTGGTCAAAAGACATCTGCAACAGCTGGAAAAGCCGCAGAAATACCTCACTAAACGAATCACAGGCCTAAAGCAGATGCCCTATGCTGACTGTCTAAAAAAACTCCAGCGATACTCTGTCACATATCATCTACTCAGAGGCGACCTCTGCTTAACATACAAGGCCATGTCAAACCCTGAGCTGTTGGATATGCTCCACTTAAAGAAATCCCAATCCCTGAGAGCCACATGCTTCAGGGATCTAAACCTTGTCATCACAATGAACAAAACATGCTGGAAGGATAGGTTCCTGACCCAGAGACTCCCCATACTCTGGAATAGACTGCCCATACATGTCAAGCAGAGCACCTCCTTGGCCCTCTTCAAAAGTGTCACTACTAGACAGAGGCACAGTATTCTAGATTTATTCTGTACATTTTTGTACCATTTCATGGGGAAACTATGAAACCTTGACAATTGGACGGGAGATAGGAAATTCACTTCAGGGATCATGTCAGTCACCCTGCTAGACAGGGATTCAAGGAAGTAAATATTGTGGGAAGAAGTATCTGGGAAATTGTTTGGCTAGGCTTGTATAGGCCCTAGAGCCGATAGCCTAGTACCAACCTATGAAACTATGAACCTATATATATTGCCTAGTACCAACCTATGAACCTATGAACCTATATATATATTGTTTCATTGCTTACTAGAACAATGTACATAACTACAAATTTAAAACACCATTCTAACAAATGGTACTGTATTATGCAAGGAATATAATTAAAAAAATCAGGAAGGTGAATCAAATAACACGTGTGCATGGCAGTATAAATATGTGCAAGGAGCCTATGGTTTGAAAACAGCTCAAAGGTAAGCTTTTCCCTCCACTAACCAGATGCATTTTCTTTTAATGTGGGCTTTCATGCCATTTCAATAAATGTGAATTTCAAGGGCAGAAAGTTTACTGGTCATGCTAAGTCTGTTTTCATTGTGAGACCGTTTTGTTTGTGTAGCAAATGGCTTTCAATGTCTGTGACATTTTATTTCAATATCTGTAATCATTGTAAAAATAAATAAGAAAACAGGTTCCTTATAGTTTTATTTAAAATATCCATGATAATTCTTTCTATGGCTTTACATACAAGACTAGTCAGACTTATGGTCTGCAATTATCCAGGTCAGTAGAAGGCCAAATCTTGTGCTGAGGATTAACTGTTGCAGTCCTCCAGTATGAAACCAGTTAGACGGCTAATGTTGAGCAGTGATTCTAGAGCATTTTATTGCTCATATTTCATGCTGTTTAAGAGTTATCCCAGGATATTATCACGGCCCACTGATGTAGTACTATTTCCCCTGGAGAGTGCATTGAAGACTTGTTTGCTAGTGATAGCCAGAGGATTTATGGTCGAGGGTGTCTCCTGAGACGTATTGAGGGGAAGAAGGTGTGAAACTGGAATTAAATTTATCAGCCAGCAGGTTTGCTATCCTCTGATTCCTTTTACGTATTTCCATTTACAATTTGTTCATCACACTGTTGTGTTACCTTTCAGATTGTGGACAAAGCTGATGAAGGCCTTGTGGTTATCCTTTGCCTTTGTCTGCCTCAAATTTGGCTTTGGTGGGCTTGATAAGAATTCTGAGTTGCTTATTTAGTTTGAGGGGTTTCTCACCTGGCTGGGTATTGCACTTCCTAGTTTTGGCCATGATTTTCATCCTTTTGTTATACAACTTGTTGATATTGGGATTCCATCAGAGTGGCTTGCTTTTTGAGTTAGTTCTCTGCTTATTCCTTGTGGCTACAGCTACCTCAGTTCAGCTGTTTACATGACAGTACAGAGTTTCTGTAAACAACTGCATACTGGTAGCAGAGTTCACATGGTCTGGGGGGAATGCAAATTTTACCATGGTATAAGTCATTAGTAGGAGGTTTGCTCTGGAATAATTCCTAAATGTTTGTGGGTTAGATGGCATCCGCTTGTGACAAGTGTTTGGACAGGTACATATCAAAAGGGGCACTATACTCAGTGATTGGTCTAATGAGTGCCAAGTAGAGCGGAACAATTATGTGCCTGGATGTGGATAATATACCTTTAGTTATAAGCTGTACACTGAAAAAGAATTTCCTTACACTGGTGAATATGTGGTGATCAAGCAACAGTTCATTGTTGACATAGGTTCCCAGATGAGACTAGTTAGGCTCATGTGTATTTAATTGCCTGGAGCCATTGAAGTCCCACCTTCATGCAAGGGAATGTCTGTTGTAGTCTTTCATTCATCCAACACAAAACCTATTTTGAGATTAGTAATGAATAGCCCTTGTAGGGGGTTCAACATGCTTATGTTATCCAGTCCCAACAGACATTATGTTCTTGGCCTTAGATAGTAATTTCAGAAATTGTTGAGGGATTTGAGGGGGTTATAAATGCAGGTATTTGATGTGAGAATATTGTAAGATTGGGGGAGATGAAGTTTAATCTGAATTAGTTGGCCAGTGGATTGGCTATATCCCCTGGAACAAGTATTTGTTATTTGTTATTAGCTCAATGTAGTGCCAGTCATTGTTTGAGATTTCCAACATAGTTAAAAAAATACTTTGTGGTTATCTTTCACCTGCATTTATACTGTTACCTCATAGGTTCATAGGTTCATAGGTAGGAACTAGGCTATCTGCCCAAAGGCATTTATAAGCCTAGCCAGAGTGTGTTGGCTTTCGCCACCCAATTGATTAATTAACTGATCCTCTGTCAAGCAGAGCCAATGAAGTGATCCCAGGGGTGTATTTTCTGTTACACATCCACTCGTCAAGGTTTCTCTTGAAGAGTGTTAATGAGGAGCTCTGCCTGATGTAATTTGGAATTTTGTTCCAAAGCATGGGGAGTCTCTGTGACAGGAATCTATCCCTCCAGCATGTGCTATTTATTGTTGTGGCGAGGTTTAGCTCACTAGAGCGCATGGCTCGCAGTGACTTGAATTTCTTTAGGTGGAGCATGTCCATCACTTCTGAGTTGGACATGGCTTTGTAAGTCAGGCAGAGATCACCTCTGAGTAAATGATATGCCACTGAGTACAGCCAGAGTTTTTTCAGTCAGGCTGCATAGGACATATGTTTGAGGCCAGTAATCCTCTTGGTGAGGTACTTTTGTGGTCTTTCCAGCTGTTGGAAGTGTCTTTTGAGGTACATCCCAAATGGGGCATTGTACTCTATGATGGGTCTAATGAGTGACCAGTAGAGGGGCACTATAATCTCTTTATTTCTAGATGCGAACCCTTTAGTAATTAGATGGGCCACATAGATGGATTTCCTAACTACTTTGGCAATATGATTGTCAAAGGAGAAATTACTATCTACCTGGGTCCCCAGATCTCTCATTACCTCTTCTGTATTAAGGGGCTGCCACCTATGTTGTAATTCGTGGGTGTTTTGTTTTTCCCAAATGGAATGACTATGCATTTTTTGGCATTTAGCATGAGGCCATGACTTTGACACCAGGTGTCTGTCTCAGTAAGGCCAATTTGGAGGATGTCCGTATCAGCCAGACTGTCAATTATGGCTCCCAGTTTGCAGTCATCGGTGAACTTGGTTAACCATAGTCCTCCTGTGTTTGCCTGTACTTCTGAGAAGTATATGCCAAACAGTAGGGGTCCCAGGACTGAGCCTTGTGGGACACCACTTGTGACTGGTTTAGAGTCGGACCTGGATCCTGCTATTCTTACCATGTGAGTTCTGTCTGTAAACCAGTTGGCAACCCATCTCGTGATGTAGGGATTTATGTTCAGGCTGGTGAGTTTTTCTGTAATACCCGAGTGGGGAATGGTGTTGAAAGCCTTGGCGAGGTCAAAGTAGGCTGTGTGAACCACCTTTCCGTCGTCTATGGCTTTGGCGACTGTCTCGAAGAAGTCAACTAGGTTTAGTAGGCATGATCTGCCCTTAACAAAGCCGAACTGGGTCGGGTCAAGTGTTTGGAGGATCCCAAAGTCTTTGTTAATGAGGTCCATGATGATGCATTCCATAGCCTTGCAGACCAGGCTAGTCAGGCTTATGGGGCGATAGTTACCAGGGTCAGTTGTGGCCCCTCGTTTGTGGAGAGGAATAACCGTTGCTGTGCACAATTCTATGGCACGTGGCCTGTGGAGAGGCTGAGGTTGAACAGCGTGTTTAGGTGGGGGGTTAGTTCATTCTGTGGTTCATGCAAGACACAGCCTGGGACACCATCTGGTCCCATTGATGCTGTGTTTTTGGATTTTGAAAGGGCTGTTTTCACCTGCGCATCTGTGAATTTTGGGGCACTACACTTTTCTGGTATTGTTGTGGGCCCTTTTAGAGATGAGAGGTGGTGAAGTTTGCACTGACTCTATCTGCCAGGATGTTGGCAATATCAGTAGGTTCAGTATATTTTGTGCTATTTTGCACTAGTTCAGTGCATATCTGCAAGTTGCCACTTAGATTCATAGCATAGGTAAAGAAGGCTTTGTGGTTATCTTTTGAATCCTTGGCTATTTTTCTTTCAAAGTTAGCCTTGGATGATTTCATGAAGGACCTTACTTTCTTACTGATACTGATCAGGGATGTCTTTTCTTCTTGGGATTTGCTTTTTTTCTGAACTAGTTTCCTCCTTCTATTGTATAGCCTGTTTATTGCAGGGGTCCACCAAACTGGTTTCCTTCTCTTAGAGGAGTGACTCTTGGTTTTGCTAGGGATGGCATGATCTATGCATCCTTGCAGGTGCTCATACTGTGCATTTGTAAAGGTTTCTGCATCTTGGGCAGCATTATCCTTTAGCGTGGGGGCTGTGAAACTTACCACATCTGTCTTAAGTAAGGTGAAGTTTGCTTTAAAAAAGATTTTTACTGTGGTTTCCTTAGTTGAGGGTAGTGGTGGGGTGTGGACATCCAGAGTGATTAGTTTATGGTCTGATCTAACCAGTGACAGGTTGACCTCCGGTGTGGAACACGTGTTGCCTATGTTGGTGATGACCAGGTCCAATATGTTTTCACCTCTTGTAGGGGAGTTTACCAGTTGATCCAGGGTGTTTGAGTTGATGAATTCCAGGAAGTGCTGGGCCTGGGAATATGTACTTGAGTAGTTTTCCCAGTGAGTGGTAGGGTAATTGAAATTGCCCAATATCAGGGTGTTCAGTAGGGCCTTCATGTTTTTCAGTGTCTCCAGAAAGGTGGAGTGGTGGTCCAAGGTCATGGAGAGTGATCTGTATCAGGCCACAATTTGCACTGCAGATTTGCCTGATGTTAGTTGCACATGGATGATCTCAGAGGTATCATGCTGTGCCACTAACATGGAGGTGTAGGTATCCTTGATGAATATGGATACACCCCCTCCTTTTGTGTTTCGGTCCGTGTTCTGTGGCCGAAACATGTGGTATGAGTTGTAGCCTGGTAGTGCTGGGGTGCTCTCTGGAGCCTTGAACCAAGTTTCAGTTACTGTACAGATGTCGATGTTCTCCATAGTGAGGAGTGCTTCGAGCACGTGCATTTTGAGAGTTAAACTCCTGGCGTTGAGTAGCATAACCCTCAGTCTTTTTGTTAATTGTGCAGTTTACGAAGGTGGGTTTGACTTTTGAGCCTTGCCTAAAAAAGGCAGTGTGGGGGCAGCAAGAGCCTTGGCTAGTATTCAAAAGCCTAAGGGTGACAGGTGCAAGCCGTCTCTTGTGAAGCATTGTGGTTTGTCAAGCATGTCATCCCAAGCTGACAGACACTGGATCCCCTTTGAATGAAATTGAACATTTTTTTCTTTATACTGAGGTATCATTCTTGGTGAGGGCAGGATGCTAGTCAGGGTCATACCAGCCTGGGCTGCATGATCAGAGAGCTCTTCCATGTCTCTTTTCATGTAGTCCAGGGAGGTATGTCTCAGGTCATTCACACCAACATGAAAAATGACAGAGTCATACTTGTACTTGTTCTGGAGTGACCTGAGTGCTTGTGTTATGTGGCAGATTCTGGCTCCCAACAGGCAGCTAACAGTAACCTTCTGCTTGTCCAGCCTAGTGAGTGGGGCGTCAGTGTGCCTGACTATAGAGTCACCTATTACTAGTGTGTTAGGTATGTTATTTCGCCTTAAGGGCTGTGATTGTGCGGCACACTGATTTTGTGTTTTATGTGTTGTCTGGGTTGTGACGGGAAATGCAGGTTGTTTGTCTGTCTGCTTTGGATGTCTCTGATGCTTTTGCAGGTTTTTATTTAGAGCCTACAAGTATGATTTTATGTATTTATGTGTATTTTTTGCCAGTGCTGTTTTAGTAGGTCTGTGTGTAGCTGGAGGTGTGGTGCAAGTGTTAACCTTCTCCTCTTGACTGCTTGTTCCAGTCTTGGGTGGACACAGCTTAGCTTCCAGTTTGGCTATATAATTGCATCTCTCGCATATGTTAGTGTTTTGTGGTAGAGGGTTGTCTGTGTACATGAGGCAATTGTAACATTGCCTAAGGATACCCAGATTCACCAGCTGGACTGGAGAGTGCACCTGAAGTTGACCTTTGGTCATTCCTGAATAGTAGGGTGAGCTGCTTAGTCGCTTGGTTGGTGAGGGGTGAATAAAAAGCCTTGCCCTGCTGGGCAATCAGTGTCAGGGTTTATTAGTGCTTGCTATTAGGTCTGAGCAAGTGCTGGGCTGTAAGATGCTTTTTGAGTGCTTAGGTTGAGAGTTAGACTAGTTTCAAGGGAAAAACTGAAGAGGAGACTTAGTGGAGCCGGGAATAATTTAACTGTAGCTAACCGGCACTGCCTGATGCGCAAATCCGTGCAAACATGTTTTTATAGTAGGGAAATGAAAGAGAGAGAAATTAGCCCAAAATGGCCAATAAACTACTAACTTCTGGGCTGGAACCACTCCTTCAGGGACAGATGGGTTGCTCAAAGCTCCCCTCTCTCAAAGGTGAACAGAGAAACTTCCTTCTATCCATGTAAGGTATGGGCTACTCAGAAACTAGTACCACAGCCCTGAATTCATCACTAGCCTGAAAACTGGAATATACTAGCTTAGAAAGGTGGGAAACAAGGATTTTTTTTTAAAGATAAGGCAAAAACAGTAAACAATATACTTAAAACAGCTTTAAATGACTACAAACGATCAGAAAGGGCTATCGTACTTTAGTGTGTATCCTACAACAGTTAAATTATTTAAACAAAAAAACAACTTTTTAAAAGTGCAGGCAGTCAAATAAGTACAATATGTGAAAAAACAAGCTTTTAAATCACAATAAATGCTGGCAAATCTGCATTTTGGCAGAAAACAGTTCAATACAGCAAGAAAGTACAGAAAAGTGATACTTAATAACTATAAAGTCTCTCTTCTAAGCTAGAAGGCTTGTATCAGTTTAAGGCTTTCTAGTGCTACCCTGTAGGTTAGTTACAGGAAAGATGGGAAACAAGTGCAGATGTGGTCTTTTAAACCAGAAAGTTAAAAGAGATGGACAAACTGTCCAAATGGTCAATAAACTATACTTTCTTGGCCAAGAACCTCTCCTCTTGTGATAGACAGGCTACCTAGTGCTTACCACTCCCACTGATAAGCTAGAAAGCTTTCTTCCAACACAGAAAGGCTTGTGAGGCTCAGAAGCTTACCAACAGTCCTGGATACAGCAACTCTGTATCTAGACTAGGCTAGTTACAGGAAAGGTGGGAAACAAGCGCAAGTACGGCTTTTAAACCAGAATGTTGAAAGAGATGGAAAAGAAAACTGCCCAAATGGCCAATAGCTAGAATTTCTGGGCCAGGAACCACTCCTCTTGTGGTAGATCGGCTACCTAATGCTTACCACTCCCACTGATAAGCTAGAAAGTTTCCCTCCAACACAGAAAGGCTTGGGGGGCTCAGAAGATTACAAAGAACTGATAAGCTAGGAAGGCTCCAACCAACACAGAAAGGCTTGGGGGGCTCAGAAGCTTACAAAGAGTCCTGGATACAGCAAATCTGTACCTGGACTAGACTAGTAACAGGAAAGGCAGGAAACAAACGCAAACACAGACTTTTAAATCAGAAGGTTGAAAGAGATGGAAAAGCTTCCCAAACGGCTAATAAACTATAATTTCTCGTCCAGAAACCACTCCTCCTGTGGTAGATAGGTTACCTAGTGCTTACCACTCCCACTGATAAGCTAGAAGGCTTCTGTCCAACACAGAAGGGCTTGGGGGTCTCAGAAGCTTACCGACAGTCCCGGATACAGCAAATCTGTACCTGGACTACACTAGTTATAGGAAAGGCAGGGACCAAATGCAAAAAGGGTTTTTAACCAGAAAGTAGAAAGAGATGGGAAAACTGCCTAATGGCCAATAAACAACAATTTCAGGGTCAAAACCCACTATTCTCATGGTAGACAGGTTACCTAGTGCTTACCTTTCCCACTAATAAGCTAGAAGGCATCCCTCCAACACAGAAAGGCTTGGGGGGCTCAGAAGAACAGTCCTGGATACAGCAAGTCTGTATCTGGACATGACTAGTTACAGGAAAGGCAGGAAACAAGCTTAGAAATTTTTTTTTTTTTTTTTACAGAAAAGCAGCTGAAACAGCATTAAATACAATTCAAATTGTAGTGCAGGCCAGCACACCCGAGTGTGTAGCAACACTACGGCAAATACAGTTCAAATAAATGCAATTAAATTAACAAATGACTAAAAAACAAGTGCAGAAGGCAGTAAATTAGAAGACTACCAACAAGCAGTAATAAGTGCAGAGTAAGAGCGACTGAACAGATAGCACGCATGCGAGCAACTAAGACAGTTACAGTAAGAGCAGATGAATGAAAAAAAAAAAATACATATATATATATATATATATATATATATATATTTTTTTTTTTGAGGGAGGGAACACAGCAGGATTAAAAGGCTACAGGGGTTGTCCTTTCCAAATGCTCTCTTTGTACACAGTAGGAGTGCCTGAAATCAGACTATGATCTCACTGCACTCAGTTGAGTGACCAAATGAGATGGGCCCAGAAGGAGTATCCAAATATAAATCTACAAGAGGGGCGGGCAATTTTAAAGCCACCGACATTAACACCAAAACAAGAACAGGGAGGGTGGGTGGGGAACTAACCGTAGAGAGACAGCCACAACTTTAGTTGAGTTAATATTCAGTGAAAAACACAAATAAATACATTAAATACAGTACTATATGCAAAAGATCAGATAAAAGTGTACTTAAATTCACTTATACGTCCAGCTGATTTCAGGTAGATGTTAGCCGGCCAAAGCTCTGGGCTTTGGTTGATTTAATCACAGTTCTGAGTTCCTTGTTTAGTTTAGCAAGAGTGTTTTTGGCTTCCTGAGAGTTACATTTATTTCTGCATGCAATGAGTACTTTTTTTCTTTTATTATACTGATCATAGGTTTTTATTTTTTAATTTAATGCTGTATTTATTTCAGAGGGGGAAGATGTGTCTATGCAACAATTTAAATATACACAGAGCTTGGCAGTAAATTATTCTGTACAGTGCAAATTTGAAACAGGCTTAGTATGGGATCCCATCCACAGCTAATGCCCTGTACCCAGCCTAGTCAGAAACCAGCACTAATGAGATGTTTGCAGATAAAATCACTTACACTAGCTTAGAAGGGGGCTGAGAATGGTGTGATAATTGCTTCTTTAACATTTTTCACAATCTAACCTGAGTGACTTAATTTGTTCTTTCAGTATGTAACAGCATAGCGTTATACTGTACCTAAAGGGACTATTTTTTGATTTTTTGTGAGAGTAGGGGGCAGCTTTCATTTGCAGATACGCTTTTTGTCTTTAGAAGCTGTTGTCTTCTCAGCATATTACATGATATCATGTCAACTTTCAACATCAAGCTTTGGGTAAAACATATTTTTTCCTTAAATTTCTTTTCATTTCTTTCCAATAATTTGGTTTAGACTATCACTGGATCATAAGACTAGAAAAAAACTCCAAAAAAGCATTTTAGAGCATGCACAGTCTCACTGTCTCTGGGGTGTAGGGTAATTTTTCTCGCTTTAACCAATTTCTTTTCAGTAAAGGCTTGATTTTTCACAGTATGTAAGTAGGGTAGTTAGTTTTGGCTTGATTGACCCTCATGGGTACACATCTTCATTTAGTGTCAGTGGCAGTATGACTGAACCCAGATAAAATGTATTTGTTGTGGGGAATTTTAGGGTTTACTATTCCAAAAGGCTTAGTGTGAGTGTAGCCCATAGGAGTGAACAGCCATAGCCAGGTGACTCATGCGAGTGGAAGGGAGGTAGTTGTGGCTCATAGCTTGGGTGTTACCTGCAGTGAGCAGTATATGTTGTCCCTACAGACCGCAACACTGTGCAGCATGTGCTGCCCAGAGTCTGCCAGCCCTTTAGTCGGCAGCACTACTGGAGGTCTAATGAGCCACTAAAGGGGTTAGGAACTGTAAGGGGAAGAAGAGTAATCTTGGGGGGGAGGCAAACTAATTGATCTACCTTAGTGTAAATGGGAAGGTATTTTTTTTGACTTAAGGAAGATGCACTTTTGGAATGAAATGTTCATGCTGATTCATGTAATTACTACCCTGGCATATACTTGCCAGTGATCTGTTCAGAGATCAGCAATATGAAGGGGGAGTGGCTTGGTCAGCAGTGTTAATGTGGGTGTGGCTTGTTGAGGTGGCAGTAGTCTGGGAGCTGTGAGTACAAATTTGAAAATCCTGGCTAAACCCTTGCCACCAATCAATTTGTTTCAAATGTGACCCATATATTAGTATGACACTGCTTGATGCTAGAGGGTTAGGGTTGACATAATGGCTAAGGTATTTACCTTACCTTTACCTTACAGACACAAGAAGCTTAAACATACCGTTGCATACCATTGAGGCCTTCTTAACATTTGAAAACATACACATAGTATAATGACAGAAACATTGTTTCAATAAAATGACAACACTCCATCCCCAGCTAGTTTTAAAGTGTATCACTCATTTAGACCCTCCTTTGAGGGCATCTGTGATTCTCTTAAGGGGATCTGTCCATTAGTATTCAAAATCCCACTAACACATATCTAATACAGTAAGATACTCACCTAAAACACTTCTCTTTTCTAATGAATATTAGGCAGTCTACCTTCCATATCATGGCCAGTTACACACCCTTCTTTGTGATGTCTGCTTTACATGAAACATATCTCAAAAACTTTAAATCCTTAACTATTGAATATAACAGAATCTTTCTGGATCATTTCAATTATCCACCCATGAAATGGCTAACGAATAAGCAAATGATTCCTGTGCATCATCAGTGCTACGTCTCTTAACAAATTAATGCCATCACCTTACTAGGGGTTCTCCTCTACTAGGGTCTCAAACCTACTAGATCTGGTTTTGATGAATATGATGCCTTTATGCACCAGACAATAAGCTGTCCCATCTTTGATCAAATCTGACTACTGTGCCATAGCATTCTTAATAACAGCTCACTCTACAATGTCTTCATATCTCACTGTCTTCAGAGACTTCCCATTTCCTAATGCTTCTTCTCAGACTAGGGAGATTTGAAAGCCCCTCAACTACATAAGTACCCCAAAGCTAAACCAGCTGCATATTCCACAGATTTTTATTTCTACATTAACTCCTCCATTGAAGGTTCTGTCCCTATCAGCATGAATACAATGTCTGTTTCAAAAACAAACTACTTTGAACCACATCATCATCAAACTACAGCAAGAGAAAAAAAATCTAGTCATAAGGAACTAATCAAAGTCTCCTCATTCCAAAACGCACCTCTTTTAAAGGGTAAATAAAGAACAAAGCAACTGATCAAGACCTAAAAAGCAAAGTATGAATTAAGTATACATCCAAAGCTAACCATAAAGTATTCTTCAACTATGTCAGAAGCTGCAGAAACAACAGCCATGGCTAAAGTGAGCTGATATCAAGTTGCACCACCCACTGTAATCCTAGAATATTGAAAGCATACTAGCAGGCAAATTTAACTGAAACGTCTCACCTTTGACTTGTCTGTGCTCCAGCCACACAGCATAAGGGTCAGCACTTCTCCTGGGATTATCCTGGAAAACCAGAAAAAAACAGCAGTATTGGTCCAGAAAACATACCCGTACATTTCCTAGTTAGTATGAGGCAGTGCCTCACAGACTTCCTTGTGAATGTATTTAATTTCAGTGTCTCTTCTGGTTATGCACCTGAAGGTTGGAAAACAGCCATTCTTACTCTCTTACCATAGCGATGGGTTGTCTAACCACTGACTCAAGGAACTATAGAATCATTAGCTTTAGCAGCCTAATTTGTAAGGTAATGGAATGTAACATCCTTATTTATGAATTCATGATGACAGGATTTTTCAAAGGTTGGCCGATAGAGATGGGGTACATCAAAACGTGGTCGTTGTAATCATTGTTAATACATTTTGGAAGCAAGTTCGGCTGTTGTAAGTGATGTTGTAATTGTGGAACAAAGGGATTTGTTTATGCAGCCCTTTGCCAATAATGTAAATGTTTCTACATAGCGAAGATTGCAAGTCCCTTTAAAGAAAGGATGTATGAACATGTTTAAATATAAGTAAGAAGAACATGAATAACGCTTTAGCAAAACATGTACTTGATTTCCCGACTCATAAGTTTTTCTTTTTTGGGGATTAGAAAAACCCTTTAATAACCCTGGAGGTGGTGCTACAGATTAACAATTGGAGCTTTGAAACTATATTGGCAAACTAAAATCAAAACAGGCATAGCTCTTGGTTTGAATGGGGTGATCTCTATAAATTGTTTCTTTAAAAAATAAAATCCTTGGGTTTGTAAAGGTTTATTTAAATTACTAAGGTTGAAGGCTGCTTTTTAATTGCATTTTTATTACGGTTTTATTACTTTGTAACATAATGTAATTGGAAAGTTGTTTTTCCTGAAATTTTGAATGAATGTTCCTGTGATACGATTGACTGTTTGGGTTTTTTTAAGTTATTTGATGAACTGCTGTATTCTGATAAAGTTTTGTAATTGAAACAAAAATGCTAATAAACATTTTCATATTTTGTTGAGGGTTCTGCTGTGTGGTGTTTCAATCTTAGTACCCGTTAAGCTCTCACATGTTTTTCTAAGGTTTAGAATGCAAAATCTATATTACTTTTGTGTCTTGCTCTGCTTTTAAACAGATAATATGTCTTTAGAAAAAGGAAACTCTGGAAATGCATTGACTATTCTAGATGACAATTTTACCCACTGTCGACATAGAGAAATAATTAATAACGTCTTGCCTTCTCCTGGAGATATTTGTTCTATACTCACACATGCTTCACTAATCTTCAGTGAGAGTCTTTTACATTGTCATGTTATATATTTGACTTTTTTGCAGTTAGTCCTCTGAAATTTATTTGACCATTCATTTGTTCATTTGTGTACTATATCTATTATGTCCATTTCACGGTTGTGTGAAGTCAATGCCTTTTACAGAAGGAAATTGGAGTCCAGTGGAAAAGTCAGTCTGGATAGTATACCAATTTTCAGCAGGATACACACACACATGCAAACACACACACCAAACAAACACACACACAAGAATAGATCAAAAGTTCATCCACATATGCATCTCTGAGTTGGGAAAGGAATGCTAAACCCTTTGAAAAACTGCAGACACAGTGGAAGAACATGAAAGCACAACTCTGTAGTCCATTCTGCAGCAGACTGTAAAGCAAGTGAGCTATGAAGACTTTTATTTCAGTTAACTCCTAAATAAAAATGGCAAAAAAATTAGAAATGGTTGCAGTACTACTTAAAAAAAGATCCACAAGGGGAAAGAGCAAGTCTAATCTCATTCTCAGCTAGATAAATCTTGTAATGTAATTATTTTATATTTGCATTCCTAGTACCAGCTGTTTGATGGTATTTTGTAGCATTTTTGGTTTTGATATAGGAATGTGTTTTAATGGCTTTCTAGAAAACATGACTATCCATCCAGGAAAGGATCAATATATCATCTCTCGCCCTCTCTTTTTCTCTGTATATGTGTATATTTAAGAATATATCTATATCTATTTATATATCTGTATATATATATATATATATATATATATATATATATATATATATAGAGAGAGAGAGAGAGTTACATGTATATATATGTGTGTGTATATATATATATATATATATATATATATATATATATATATATATATATATATATTATATCTATACCTATCTATGTACATAGGCATGAATAAAGAGCAACCAGTGACTAAGCAGAAATGGGAGGATATGTTTCATTGACAAAATACAAATTCTTTTGCACAATCAAAAGTGTTTTCTTAAGTATTTAAAACACATTCAGGAAACATTCCTTGTTTTAAATACAAATAAACTGGCATCATCAGTAAAAATACTCTTAACCAATCATATTGATGCTTCAACCTCTTCCTATTTAAAACTGTTTTCAAACTATAATACTCATTCAGACCTGGAGATATGGTAACATTTAAGTGGGATTAGCACTTTCTGTGTATATATTCTTACATCCTCTCCACTCACATTTTCCATTATATTTTGCAGCATATTAACTTTAAAAATATGGTGTGAGCCTTCACTCATAATATGCTACACACAGTGCATTATTCCATTTTTTGATATCATACTGATGTTGGCTTATCCTGTTGTTAAAACATTTGTTAATTTTACCAACATAAAAAGACATTCACCTTTCACTGGCAGGCATGTATGCAAGACTGTGTATTATAGTTAGCATAACCTCTTGCCATATATCTTATTCCAGAAGCTGGGTGTACAAAAAATTAGCTTTGTTTAGTATAGAATAGTAAAAATGCACAACATTAAAAAGCACGAGCCAAACCACACTTCACTAGATTTAATGTAGACTTTGTGGAGCTACCTTAAATCTACTGGAGTGTGGAGCTACCTTAAATCTACTGGAGTGTGGTTTGGCTCGTGCTTTTCAACGTTGCGCATTCTTATTAGTTTTTTACCCATTGGGTGATTTGTTTTGAGTTTGTTAATATAGAGATAGTAACTGCACTCACCGCAAGTGTATATAACCATCTGTGTGTTTTAAATACTTGAGAAAGCACTTTTAATTGTATGAAAAAATTTGGATTTTGTCGACAAAACATATTCAAATTCTGCTTGATTCCTGGTTGCTCACTCTCAATGCCTTGGAATTTCATTTTTGTACAGTACATTGTCATTAGATTTTGGATTGTACATATAATTATATGTATAGAGAGAGAGACAGAGAGAGATAAATAGACGTATATATGCATCCCATTCAGAAGATCAACTCGGTGGAAAGTTGAACTTCATATGTTCATGACCATATGATCAACTTTCCGAAAAGTCGAACAGTGGAAAACAAAAATCTACATTTTTGGGGGGGGGGGTGATAGCCCGCTGTACCCCACACTCCCATGCATATTATATATACCAACTCCAAGTTCACACT
>NC_056741.1:975140596-975213096 GCF_019279795.1 Protopterus annectens | reverse complement strand
TTAAGTCAAAACTTGCTGTACACTGAGGAAGTTAACTAGGACAGAAATGTTACAGTAGGCAAGAATCTGGTACGTTATGTTCTTACTAATATGTGGACGTAGGGGGGATAATTAAGTAAAGAAGAAATTACACTCTGGGAGAACTAAATGTTGTCTTTAGGGCATAGTTGTACTTTAAACTGTGGAAAGCCAATGATCCATGATTCAAGGAAGGGTTTCCTTTAACAGTGAGTGCATGTAAACTGGAAAGACAGTTTTTATACTTAATCTGAGACAGCAGATTGTCCACAACTAAAAAAAAAGTCTATTCTAGCAACATACATATCTCAAGGAAAATACATTTTCATGTCAAAATTAGGAGAAATAATGCAACGATTCAAACTATAACAGTGGAAGTAACAAAATCTGACTAATCCAAATTCTTTAGAATGAAAGAAATAAGGGCAGTACAATAAAAGCAGATGAGACAAATTAAACTATGTCCAGATATTACAATTTTGCAAAATTATTCCAGTGCTGTCAATGATTCATTAGAAATGGTATCTTATTTGCTTTTACAACAACAAGCTGAAAAAGTTATGCATATCTGTATTGTCACACTAAAGAATAGAGGCATATTTGCCAGCAGGGCCTTGTGGCTTTCACATTTCTGGTGTGTGCAGTTTTGTGATAAAAGATCGGAACTGATTTCCTTTTCATCACAGTTAGTGGGAGTCTCTACTCGGGGGTATGAGTTGTTAGCTGGAATGCTGTGATGAAGATCATATCTGCATTTGCTTGGAGAAGATTAGCACAGTCATTTTACTGCATTAGAATTCCCGTTGGATCTGTGGCATGGTGACTTGTGAAGATTATTTTTTAGGAAAATTAGATTATTTGATTAGAATCACCATTTCTCAACGACAGCTGAAGACAGTAGTTTTCTTAAAACATTAAAAGCTGTGATCCTGGTATGATGCTGTCAACATATTGCCTAATGGTGTCATTACAGAAAGGAATTCATTAAGTCTGCTAAATCACTATGTGCTGCAAGCTAGTCCTAAAAAGTGAGAAACAATTTTGTTTGTAAAATGAAAAGAAATTACTACATGCTATATGTCAAGTAAAACACAGCAAAAGTTTTATTATTTCACAATTAAGGGAGTTGTTGGCAGTGCTCAAATTTCAAGCCAAGAAACGATTGGGTCGTGACACTCACTTAACTTTGTCCATTTATTGTCTGCATTTGCATACAAAAATAATTTAGAGCCCTGCATCTTGATTTATTCCCTGCCAAATCTTTGTAGTTACAAAACTGCTGTAGTCTCTATCGCATCTGGATGTAATGCAATCAGAATCATCTCTTCAACAAGATTACATGACATGACAGTTCAAGGTTCTTAAGTTGTCCTGCAGCAATAAGGACAAGGCAATAGAAAAAGTAAGAAGAAGGAGTTGGAGGCTTGGTCTTCAGACATGGATTAGGATCAGGACATATAAATCAGTGCAGAAGGATGAACGGTCTGTCTATGCTCAGACGAAATTAAATAAAAAAATAATAATCTTCATGTGGATTAGAGAATAAAGATCTAATGTAGTGGTTTGGGAGTGCATACAGATGTAGAGTCGGGTTTGGCATAATGGTTAAAGTCTTTTCTTCACACACAAGGTTTAAGGTTTGATTCTAACCTTGAGTGATAGGTTAGGCTTACAATGACCCTTCAGGGCAGTTAGCCTAGTATTTGTCTATGAACCCAAGATGAAAATGAAATGTCTCATTCTGACATTTTCTTAAGAAAAAAAATATTATAGATTCACTAAATGTAGTTACAGCTAATAAAAAAAACACATACACACAAAGAGCAAAACCTTATCACATTTAAACCTAGCTACATCTGACATGTGTTGGGATGCATTTATGACAATTTGAGGGTCATGCATGCAGCATAGATTAATCCACACACCAGATTCCATCTTCATTGTCCACCCACCTTTGTCTCCAGCTTACTCTTCTAGAATTAAGTAAAGGTGCATATGTCATTTCACTTCTAGTTATTTTGATGTCTTAGTGACAACTCTGCACACACACACACACACACACACACACACACACACACACACACACACACACACACACACACAAAAACCTCTCAAGGAAGGCTGGAAGAATTCTACAATTCCCACAGCATTCATCATGGTGTGGTAGTAGTGCTACTAACATGGCTATGGTCAAGGATGTTCATCTATCTTTTGCTCTTGATTTAGTAGCATGCCTAAATTATCAGTAGGATATGATAACTCTTTTTTTTTCCTTCAGAGACATAATCAAGATACTTTGTAATTTGATGTGGGCTGACATTGTACTTGATACTGAAAAAGTTGAATACAAGTACGTATGATTTATTGAAAAAAAACACAAGATATAAAAATTAAGTCTTCATTTGTTTAATTGATTTATAATTAATATAAATTAATTTAGGCCTCTATATGGTTGGATTTTTTTCAAGTTACTTCTCTATTTAATCTGTTTTTTTTTAATTGACTGAGTTTATACACTGAAAAAGATTTTGTCTCAAAAGTTTTGCTATTGTCATTAATTGTGATTTTAAAGTTTTAATGAAACAGGTAATCTGGAAACAATGCTTTTGCCATTGCTTATGATTTTATTGTTTTAATAAAACTGGTGCCTTGGGAGTTCTTAGTTTTGTCTGTTGTGTAAGAACCGCCTTACAGTTACTGACAATCCACAACTTGATTCTAACAACTCTACCTGAGAGAGACACATCTGCTTATTCAGTCTGAAATCATGTCTCTTTTCTCCCACCACTGTCAGTCAGTTGTCTCATACCACTATGCCTACTGCAGTGAGGAAGTCAATAAATAATTGCATAAGCCCTCAAGCATGCACACAGATGACCTCAGCTATTTAGGGGCATACCTATACTTATTTATGCTACTTTAGCAAGTCATCCTGACTGCAAACCTGAACTCCTGTGGTCACTTAGGACGGCTTCTAATCATATTGCCCAGGATACAGGTGACACCACCAGAGGATATTCTGGCACATCACTTACCAGTCCAAATAAGACAGAATGCTGCAGTCAGAAGTCTTTCTTGCACTAGGATCAAGGATGTTGCAAGGCCCTTCAGGACACATCACTGTCCTAAATGAGTCACTCATATGGTAGTAGATGACCTTAGGCATTCTACCCTAAGGGAGATGCAGTGAGATACAATTGATCACACCACCCATGTCTCTGAACAGGGTAAAGTACTAGTGTTGAACAGTATTCTTTCCTTAAACAGAACAATGACAAAATTCACAGGTAATATAATTGGCTAAAATAACTGGTTAGTTAACTGGTGGTCATTTTAAGGGAATACAGTGAGGGTGTGTGTATGTGAACCATGGAAAAGTTGGAGAGCCGACTCTGTTTTTTCCAGGGACATGTGCATCTCGTACTCATGTTGTTAACATCATAGCTAGGTAATGCTCAACAGATGAGCATACTGAAATAGAAAGTTTGTTTTCAAATGATGCCCCAGGGGTTCTGCTCAGTGGTCAAAGTTTAACCAACACAATTATGGAGGTTCTGGTTTATCTTAACTTTGAAAATATCTATATCTGTGTAATTATTGATATCTGGTTTCAGAACAGTAGCAGCACCCTGCTTACCAGGATATTGTGCCTAACATCCATTTAGAACCACTAGAGGTCCAGAGACATATGTATTTTTAGAAGTTCTATTATTTTATGTCTGATATTTCATAATACAAATCTAGAATTTCTACAGGTCCTACTGTAGATCAACAAAGCTGCCTACCACATACAGAGCATAATGATCACCTTATACAACTCTGTTAGCTACCCACCAAACACAACAGCATTTTATAGGGAACTTAATTATCTCTCTATCAGCTGGTAAACATATATTACTTTTTATAAATAAGAATTGGTCTTTGTGAATACCAAATCCCTATTGTAAATTGTCCCTGCTGTCTGCAGAGATTTTATCCTTCTTGACCTTATCCTTACAAGCACCTTCCTTCCTCTTCCAGCCCACATGTTTTTACATCCTTGGTAAACTCTGATTACATTACTGTTCCCTTTATTCTCAGTACAATCCTGTCTCTCATATTTATTTACTTATTCATTTGACATTTGTTGACCAGGTTGGCCCAGCTGGGACAGAGCCCTTTTTAAGTGAAGACCCGGGGAGAAAAGCTCCACAGTTAATTCATACATTTCAGTTAACTTAGTACTGAGATAATAATATAAAATGTCAAGTAGATATAAACAAAGAAGGTTAACATGAATATCAATTACTGTCTACATATCAGCACGTATTACGGTATACTGCAGAATAGAAGAAAACGATACAGATGAAAATTTACAAGGCAAAGTATAGTGGTACAGTGTAGTAAAAAAAGAAAAGCAATTCAGATAAAATTTGCAAGGCAAAGTGTAGTGGTTACAGTGTAGTAAAAGTTAAGTGAGTAAGTGTTTATAAGCTTAGTCTTCCAGCTGTTGAAGAGTTAAACATCAGAACAGATTAAACTGGCTGTGAAAGGAAGAGGAGGTAGCACGAAAAGGTTTGTTTAAGAGTCTAGGTTCCAGACAGGCAGTTAGGAAAGATGGCTTGCAGTGTAGAAGTGAAGAGTGATAGAGCGGAAGGTAGAGTTTCACTGAGGTAGGAGAAAGGTGAGATATTGGGTGGCTATAGACTTTGGTCAGCTCAAAGGGAGATAGCATAGGCATAGTTTATTTTTGTTTAACTGATTCTTTACTGCCTTTCTGAATTGCAGTTTGGGTCTAATGTGTCGGATGTCAAGTGGTAGTTTATTCCAGTTTTCAGCAGGGGAACAGCTATAAAGGTTTTTTCCTATCTTGATCCTGGGTTTATGAATGGGCAGGAGATGTTGGTCAGAGCTCCAGAGTTTTCTTGCTGGGGTGTAGGAGGAGGTAATAGATGTGAAACTGGGGCAGAAAGTGGGCTGGTATAGAATGGAATGAATTATCTGAAGCTGAGAGGGGAGAAGGATATAGGGGAATTCTAACCAGTTCAGTTTATGGAGTGCTAAGCAGTGATGAGAGGAGTATGGTGGTTCAGCAGCAAATTTAGCTACCTTGTTGTATGTGGACTCTAGTTTAGTAATGAGTGAAGTCTTTAAATTGGTGAGAATTTGAGAGCCGTAGAGAAGGATTGGGAGTAGGTAGGCATGTGATAGAGCTGTTTTAGCTTTACTTGAGAGAAATTTTTGTTTCTGTAAAGGAGACCAAGTTTTTGATGTGTTTTCATAATGTTACTTGTTTTTTTAATATTTTTTAGTATTATTCCAAGGCCATCTTATTACTGCTTACTAATACCTTGGTCACACACAAGGCATACTCTCCTGAAAAATGCAGAATGTAGCCCTCACCTCAGCGTACTCCTCAGTATTCTACTCCCTTGAGAGTGCATGCATAGTAGAAGCTATTCTTGTTTGCAACAAAAGCAGTAATATATTTTAAAAATTGTATTGGTGTAATGTCTGTGTAACTAACTCCAGAGGAAAAATAAAAGCTGACAGCTCTATTTAAAATAATTTTTCTCCAACATTGTAAAAGCAACTTAAAAGTATTATACAAGACAGACAGTCAGGCACACACTTAGGAGGGTAAAGCCTCTTAATAACATATATTTGCTTTCAGCACTAAGTGCAACTACAAGTCCTTCTTCAACTAAATTTGGAAATTCAGAAGTAATTTCAAATTCTCTAAGCTCATCACCAATTATATATCCCACTCTGACCCAGAAAGTATAGCTAATATCCTTGCTTATAAAGTTAGCACCAACTTCACACATCCATCCCACACATCTTATCTGCAAACAGTGTCCTCCCATATAGTGACATTTGTTATGACTCTTGCCTATGTGGTTTCTACTCCTTCCAAACCTAAAAAGTTTAGCTTGATTGGTTCTAGCAACAGTTGAGGCAGTTTTTTTTCTGTATATTACACCACCACATAGCTCGATCTCAGCTAAATGCATTTAATCTTAAGTCACATCATGGGCTATGTACCTGAAACGTGGAGCATTGCCACAGTTCTCACCCTCTGCAAGTCAGAACTACAAGAAACTTTATTAACTGTAAAGCTACAGGATCCATTACCCATGAACTAATTAACAATGACATAGTTGACCTCCAGACTCCCAATTCCAGTTAAGTTCAATTTGTTAAGGTCATATCATGCCTATTTAACCGAGTCAATTTAATTCTTCATCAGCTCACAGAAGTTAGGATGAGGGCAAGTCATTCCATATTGCCTAACTCAACCTTGCTAAAGCCTTTGATACTATTCCCTAAGTGGGCATCATAAGCAAACTCTCTAGTATGAGCATTCACCCTTACCTTGTCTGCTGGCAACCAGTTGGCTTAGGGACTGAACTCACATAGTCCAAATAGGGGTTATCTCCTGCAGCTCTAGAAATGATACTACAGGTATTCCACAGGATTCAGACTTAGGCCCCCTCCTGTATGAAATTTAATTCTCAGAGGAGAACTTATGCATCTGTTCTTTATGAGTATTAGATGACTAGATAACTCCTCTGATAGGATGACTAGATAACTCCTTTGATAGTGAGGCCTGTTTGACCATCATGACTTACTTGTTTTCAGAAACTCCTGCTCTGCACTGCTTATCTATCATGGCATTTCTTGTAGATCCTAAGCATTTCTTTTAAGTTCAAGGATGTCATTCTTTCCCTTTACGTCTCCCAGATCAGACCCATTATTAAATATAATGCCCATTCTGGAATGCAGCTCTCTAGGCACTTCACACAACTTGAAAGGCCCCAAAGATTCCAAACTAGAAAAATATTTAGTTTAAGCTACCAGCCCATACTAAAACCCTCTTCCTGCTGCTTAGTCTATTACATACTCTTGCGAGATGATCTTTGCCAACCAGTTTGTGTTAATAAACACCCCTTACTTTTCAAATTACTCCCCACCCTTATAAATCAAACAGTTCAACAAAAAACCTTTTGCAACAACATAAACATTTACTGTAAAATCAGTAGTAGGTGATAGGTTTCTTATTCTTCTCAATCCAACCTTTGGAATAAACTCCATTTAACAGTAAGCAGAGTAGTTGTCTCCTGAAACACTTTAAATCAAATGCCGATGACAGCATGGCAGCTCAGTTAATACCCGGCATTAACACTAATGATCTCCTGTTAAAAGGAAACTAGTATACCCTTACCATTTCAAGGAAGATGTGAATAAGCTTCTAGATTACTAGAAACTTAAGAATGTGCAAACCCTTGATCTGCTCTTGTTGCAGCATTAAACCTACTTCTTTGGAACTATGAATATTCTAGATGCCATAGATTTTGACAGCCTAACAGATATGCTGGATAGTCTTAGCAAATACAGGCAAGTGACATTATTAGTGAGAAACAGCAAAGTAGCATATTTGTTTTGTGCATTGAGTCAATAGTTTAAGAATCAGTTTGTCACATAAAAAACAATGCAGTTTTACATCACTTTATCATTCAATCATTGTTATTTATCTCCAGCTACCTCTGCAGACAACTCCATTTGTAACACACGGTCTGTATAAAATACGACGATGTGCTTTTTCTTTTTGGGAAATACATAATAAATGATATGTATCATAATTAACTATGAGCTCACTAAAGGTTAGGGAATAGAAAAAAACTAGATAAAAGCATCTCAAACTAGACTAGCTCAAATGCACTTTGAATATGAGAGAAGCTTCCACTATACCCTTCACCCTTGGAAGTAATGTTATACAAAGTGCTCCAGGCAGAAGCAGTGCTGTATATAGCTGCAGGGCACGTCTTTCATCTGCCAGATGAACAGGCCCACCTGCATAACTAAGCCATGTACACAGCTGCCTACTTATATTTCATCTTAACATATAAAAGCAAATGTAATAGATATCATAAGAAAATTACTAAAATATAAAATGGCTACACAGACAACTAAGTCATACACAAGAAGCAAAAGCATACTAAAGGTTAATAACAGTTTGCAAACAAAGTTCAGTAGAATAACTCAGTTAGTGGCAACTTCTAGAAAAAAAAACAGACTGCAACATAACATGTTTAAACTGCAACATTCTTCCTTCTGAATATTCTCAGATACATCAACTCATTTATGCTATACTGACTGATTTTAATATATTGTACAGCATTTTTCTTAAAGTGAAACTGTAAACTCTTTTTAATACCTCACATCTGACCTTAAAATCTTAGAAGATATGGTGGAAATACAAGTGAAGTCAATCCTACTGATCTCCTTGGACATCTCACAGTTTGTTTTTTCGACAACATGATACCCCCAGGCTGCATCATACTTTCCATTTCCTCTTTCCACTGTAGAATTGATCTTTAACTATACACTTCTCCTCTCTTTAAAATAGTCTCAGTTGTGTATAAGATTTGTTCTTAATTACAAAGTCCTACTACACCAAAAGTGAAAAAGAAAGGATCTCCTCTTTTATTGGTGAGTGCCTCTCCTTGCATTCTCTAGCTGTTCTTCAAAATGAGTCACATGTATGCATGGTGCAAACCCACTGTATTCCATTTTAGGGCAGAAAGATGCCGATCTTAATTTGAATTAATTTTATTTATGGGTTAATTTGATATGTCTACTGGCCATGTGTCCCTTTTCAGGGGGGGGGGGTCAAGTCAGAAAGCACTGTCACTTACGTTTTCTTGAGAATAATGTTTAGTTTCTCCCAACATCTCTTGTATGTTTTTGCATCCCATCTTATACAGCAGGTTCATAACTATTTACTAGGCTAACAATCACAAGGGCCTTTTTAAGCCTAAATATGCATCCCAAATCTCTGACAAGTTCTGGTACCCTTAATAAGTGTAAGCAGGGGCTTGGGAGATGAAACATTTGCAAGCAGGGGCCTGGGAGATGAACCATTTACAGCCTGCCTGTGTCCATTCGAGATACAGGTGCCAAATGAGGGATGAATTTCTTGTTCCCCATCCAGTTGTCCAAGTTACACCTCATTTGGGTTATGGAGGAACTATGCTTTACATACCTGTCTCTCCAGCAGGTTCTGTGTATACAACAGGCAAGGTTTATGTCTTTAAAATGGGTAATTCTGGTGCTGTTTTTTTGCAGATATGCAGAAGGTCCATCTGACAATGCCTTGTATGCCAGGCATAGATCTCCCCTCAACAGCCTTTAGAAGACAGAATACAGGGATGGGGCCTTGAGGTGGTCTACGTAGGACATGCTACTTGCACAATGTATTCTTTTAGTGAGAAACATCTGTGGACGTTCCAATTGTTGGATGTGCATGGTTAGGTACATACCAAATGGGGCGTTGTATTCAATGATAGGTTTGATGAATGTTGAACACAGTGAAACGGTTACCTCCTTAGACCTAGATGCCATACCTTTGTTTATAAGTTGCACAACACAGAAGGAGTTTCTCACTACTACAGACACATGATGATCAAAGGCTTGATTACTATCTATGTGTGCCCCAAGTCCCTCACTAATGGATCAGCTCTTGGGGTATTGCTGTCAATATGATTGTTAATATGGGTGGATGACTTCCTGAAAGATATTATTACATATGTCTTGGCATTAAGTTTTACTCCATGGCTCTGACACCAATTATTTATTGGTGTCAGCTCTTACTGGAGAACATTCGTGTCAGTGAGGGATTCTGTGACTGGTACTAATTTGCAATCACCTGCAAATTTAGTCAGCCAGAGGCCATTGGCATTGGCCTTGATTTTAGAGAAGTAAATTCTACAAAGAAGTGGTCCCAGGACCAATCCTTGAGGGACTCCACTTGTAACTAGATGCTTTGTAGAGGTGGACTCACCAATTCTAACTTCCTGGGTCCTGTCTGTGACCCAGCTGGCTATCCACTGGGTAATACAAGGGTTTACACCTAACCTCTTGAGTTTGCCAACAATGCAGTGAGGTATTGTGTCAAATGCCATGGCCAAGTTAAGGTCATCCACTGCATTGGTGACCATCTGAAAGAAGTCCGCCAGGTTGACCAGGCATGACCTGCACTTGATGAAGCCAAACTGGACTGGGTCCAGTGTCTGGACGTTTTCTATGTCCTTACTGATCATTTCCTTTATAATTCTTTCCATGGATTTTTATATGAGACTAGGAGACTTATAAGTCTTTAGTTTCCAGTGTTTGTAGATGGCCCAACCTTGGGCAGAGGGATTACTGCTGATATTCTCCATTCATCAGGCATGAAGCCAGTTTGATGGCTATAGTTAAGTAGCAATTACAGAGAGCCTGATAGGTCATATTTCATGCTAATTAGAAGGCATCCTGGGATATCATCTGGGACCATTAATATAGTGTACTTGGCCTTAGAGAGAATATTAAAGACTTCTTCCCTAGTGATAGTAGAGGGAGATATATTTGATGTTAATTCCCAATGAAGGTTGATGGGGAGATAAAGCTAAAGTTGGAGCTGAATTTGCTGGTCAGTAGATTTACTATATCAGCTGGACCAGTATAGTGGGTCCATTAACCATGAGCTTTGTACACAATCCTGTATTGCCTTTGAAGCTGTGGACATAGCTAAAGAATGGTTTGTGGTTATCTTTGGCCTGGCAGGCCAATGTTACCTCAGATTTCGCTTGGTAGATTTTATTTGTCCTCTGAGTTGTTTATTTAATGAGAGTGCTTTTATCCTGGTGTGTGCTACACAACCTAATTTTTGCCATGATTTTCTTCCTTCTATTATTCAGCCTACTGATGTTGCAATTCCATCAGGGTGGCTTATTTTTTGAGTTAGTTCTGTACTTTTTTGTGGTGGGTACAGCTGCATCTAAGGAGCTGCTAACATGCTTGCATTAGGAGTCTGTGAGGAGGTCTGCATAGGCAGCAGTGTTCTCAGGGATTATGGGGGATTGAAATTTTGCAAGGTTATCACATAATAGTGGGAAATTAGCCTTAGAGTAGTTCCTGAATATTCCAACGTTAGCTGGGATTCCAGGTTTTATTTTTACTTAAAAAAAGACTATTTTGTGGTCTGACCTTGCCAGACAAGACGCACACTATGGGTTGTGCGGCATTGTCCTTTATTAGTGAGGACTAGATCCAATATGTTTGCACTGTTGGTTGGTGTATTGACAATCTGGTCCAGAGAGCTAGTGTTTATAAAATCCAGGAATCTCTGTGTCTATACTTTTGGTGTCATATTTGATTCCCAGTTAATAGTGTGGTAATTAAAGTCACCTATGAATGTGGTATTGGGTTGGATGGTTAGTGTTTTCATTAAGTTTAAATGCATGTTTTGAGTTTCTTGGCTCATAGAGGGGGACCTATAGTTTGCAATGAAGTGGCATTTTGTCTATGTTGATTTGAATGTGGAGAAGCTCAAGTGCATTGTCCTGTTTGACCAGGCTTCAGGTATATTTACTTTTGACATAAATTGAGATACCTCCACCTTTAGTCAATGTCTACACAGTAGCTGGTCTAAATGTGTGGAAGTCATTATAACCTTGCACTACCAGTATGTGCTCCATGGCTTTAAACCATGTATCAGTGATCACACAGACATCAGCATTCTCTAGGGGAAGAGAGCTTGCAGAGTGTGGGCTTTTTTTGTTTAGACCCCTAGCACTGAGCTGTGACACCTTTTGATTTTCTTGGTTTTGATTTTATTATATCAGAAGTGCTTTCAGTTTGGCATTGCATAAAGAAGGCACTGTGGAAGAGGAGGAAGTTTTAGCTAACATTTGAAAGCTTAGAGGGGAGAGGTGCAGACCATCCCTAGCAAAGCAGCGTGGTTTGTTGACCATCTCCTTCCATGTTAACAAATATTGCACCCCCTCAGAATGACATCAGAAACTAAGCCAATTATTAAAGTCAGTCATCTTTTGTTCGTCTTGTGGCATAATCTTTGGTGAAGGTAAAATGCTGCTCAGTGCTAGGCACATATCCTGGGACACATATTCAGAGAGCTCCATGGTGTCTCTCATCATATAGCCTGTGGAAGTACATGTCATATCATTTACACCCATTTGGATTATGACTGATTCATATTGGTACTTGTGGTCCAATAACCTGAGTACATGCTTAATGTGATGGATCCTGGCCCCTGATAAGCAATGGACTGTGACGTTCTCCATACTCAGCCTAGTGAAAGGGACATCAGTATGTCTCACATTGGAGTATTTAATGACCAGAATGTTGGACTGTGGGCTGGCTTGCCTTATGGGCTTAGAAGATGAGGCTTCATGAGATGTGGCTGTTCTTTTGAAAGAGTGCATTCAGGGTTGTTGATGATATTTGTTATATGTTCTTCATCTAGCAGGTCTTTGGGGTTTAGGAAGGTTACACGTAAGTTCCTCAACATATGTGGGTCTATGTGTGTCTGCTTTGAACTGTGTGTGATATGTATAGCATGTGTGCTACTGACAACCTGATTGACATTAGGAATGCTTTTATGTGACAGCCTTGCTTCCAGAGACATTGTGTAAATACATCTCTCATATACTATATCAGTTTGTTTGAGAATTAACTACTTGTCAATAAACATGATGCAATTTCTGCATTACCTCTGGATCCGCATATCTAACAACCTGGTAACAGAGATAGTAGGAAATTTCATATCCATGGCAAATGGCCCTTTTTTTCCTTGATTAGATGGTTGGAGTAGGAATATAAAGTAATGTCAGGAGTATCTGGTTTGCAACTCTGGAGTCAGTGCTTGTCACTGCAAATTATTGTCGTGTGTGCGACTAGGTATTGGGGAAATATCAAGGGTACCTTTACAGGAAAATGGCAGCTGAAGGTGTTTGCATCTATTGAGGGCACTGCCAAACACTTGAGGGGAAACTGATAATGGTCTTGGAATAGATGTTGCAGATTTTAAATGGAAAAGGGAAGAAAATTAGTTAATATCCTAAGAGATGCAGTGTGCAGTAATCAGATATGAAAGAAGGGGTAACATAAGCTTTAGCTATCTAAGTGGGGAGACACTAATTTTAAAACAGCAAGCTAGATTGGAAGGTGGTGAGGACTTTGTACTCCTTCTCTATGGAATACAGTGGGATGGCCAATAAATTTAAAAAGACTGAAGGGGATTGATTTCTCAAAATGATAATTCGGGGCTTACTCAGAATAACCAATGAAAGAGGAGATGAAAAGAAATATGTGGTCAAATTAACATTAGCGGCAGGTAACTAGAATGACAGCTGAGTTTAAAAATACAACAGCACTAGGGTGGGTTGGTGGGAGAAATTTTAATTTCTTTGTGACTCACAAGAAACACAACTGTGATGTCTTTCCTAATTTAAACATGCAATTTCAAGCAGAATGCAAGTAAATTACAGTGTAAAGAAAAAAAAACACAACAAACAGAAATAGCAGAAGGCAATGAAGCAAACAAAATACAGAAAGAAAAAAATCTAACCTATCCCTCACAGCATTCTGTGGATTAGTATGAGTGAGCTTTTTTCCAGTACAGTCTTGGAATGTTTTATTTTACCCATTAAATAGAATGTTTAGTTCCTGTCTCCACAGTTCACAGTTAATTAGCATTAACTGACCTGTTATAATTTCTGTATTAGGAGGCACCGCTGTGGTCCTTCCTAGTTTAAATATGCAATTAAAAGCAGAATACAAGTGACACATGATGTAAAGAAAATGAACCACAATATACAAAATAGAAGAATGTAATGAAGCAATACGAAATACAAGAAAGCAAAAACAAACTAACCTTTCTCTCACAGCAATCTATGGCAGAGTCTGAGCGAGCTGTTCCAGTAAAGCTTTGAGATGTTTTATTTTACCCCTTAAATAGAACGTTTAGTTCCTAGCACCACTGTTAGGTCAAAGGTACTTAACCTTAACTGACCTGTTCTAATTTCTGTGTGACTAACAAGAGACACAGCTGTGGTCTCTTTTCTAGTTTAAATATGTAATTAAAAGCAGAATACAAATAAAACACAGTGTAAAAAAATAAACTACAGTATACAAAACAGAAGAAGGCAATGAAGCAGCACAAATACAAGAAAGCAAAAACAAAGTAACCGTTCCCTCAGAGCAATCTGTGGCAGGGTCAGTGACCTTTTCCAGCTTTTGCATCATTCTTATTATCTATACTTCATCTCATCTAGCTGCTTGATACACATGCCTAAATACAGTCACCAGACCTGAAGAAAGTACCCAAAGGATACGCTCCCAAAGCCTTGCATGATGAATGGGAAGGTGATCCAGTCCTGCCTCTGACACAATCTCTTTGATTAAACACCCTGATGCTTTGCTGCCAATTTGCAGCATATTACAGATTTTTTTCTAGTAAAACATTTTTCTTTTGTATATACTTCTCATATTTACATTACCAAGAAGTCAATCTATGTATGACATTCACATTATACATTACCCTGTTTAGGATATAGACACCAAACACAAGCTATAAAGTTAATATAGGTTTGCCTCCAAGCCACCACAAACACTGATACAAATAACATTTTGGTTGACTTCAGCAAACATCCTGTTTACTATGGATGAATTGTGCAGTTTCACCTACATGCAGATCCCAGTCATGCTGCACAATCACTAAGTAGCCTTTAGCAGGCTAAACACAGACCATATGATAACTACTGTCTCATCTGTCACATTAGAAATCAAATCCATGTTTACTTCATGGATGCACATTTTATGACTCTGTAATCAGGCTGGTTCCACCTCTATAATTAGCCCTAAGGCTTCCAGTTTCTGAGAACCATTCCTACTGGCTGATATTTTATTTCATTTTCCAATCATTGCCCTAAGGTTATAGCCATTTCTGTGGTGAATATGGATAAAGAAGTGACCATAGCCAGATGATCATGGACTATTTAACAACCTTTGCTGACTTCTGGCATCAGCCAGTTGTAAATGTAGAGACACAGGACAGAGATGTGGTGCTTGGTTTGATATACCATGGTAGCCACATTTTGGCACATGGTTGGAAGTAGTTGAATACCATCTAGTCAACAGTGAATCTGAACTTTGGTGAGTGCATAGTAGGCTGATAACTGGAGGGGAGATTACATTTAATAGAAGTTATCATCTCCAGTTATTTTATACTTTACTGGTGTGAGAAAATGCTATGAGTTGAAGGGGGGTGGATTTAATCAGGTATAGCTGTCCATTGGTCCTGGGTTACATCAGGGGATATTATGTATTGAAATAAAATAAAACTGCATTGTCAGTATATGCACCGACTTTTTACAAAGCCATATCCTCATCTGAACTAATGTACAACAACTGCTATATATTTTACCTTCATTTGTTATGTCTCTGTAAAAAGGTGATGTCTTTATATCAGACCTGAAAGAAATCCATCAAATTGTCTCCTATTTGAAATGTCGGCACTCAAAATGCTGAGTACTGACAAGCAGAAAAAATAAAAGACCAAAAACACAGAAGAGGGGATCTCAAAAATCTCTCTTCTCCTTAAAACGTCTTATTGCAGGGAGGCCATTTCCCCTCCTACACAACCCCATGTGGGGGGCAAGCCTCCCACACCCCCTGAAGTAATATATACCAACTCTAAGATTGCTATACCTCAGAGAAATGGGAATATTCCAAGAAATGGTTTCCCATACTTGATATATGTTATGTTAGTCTAATCTTTCAGATATTCGGTTTCCATGTTTCAGGACTAGTGGGTCCTGATATTTCAAATGGTTAGTCATAAAGTCACATAGGGCTAAAACAGCAATCAAGATGGGAAAAATAAATATATTTTTGAACAGTTTGTGTTTTTTTTCTGCAGTGAAAGCTCAGTCTCATGTATTTCAACATTAATGCTACAGATATAGCTAGCAAAAGTTTAAGTAGTACGCAAATAAAATCCCAGTAAAATTTTACAAACGCAGTCCAAAGCTTCATTGCAAATAAATCCATTAATGACAAATACAAGCACTAAACTGCATTATGTAGCAAAGTTCCAGAAGAACAAAGTAATGCCATGTGAACTTAACAGTCACTACACTATCTTTTATTTCAAGCTCCATTTATATCACACTTATTACAAGCAGCAGAAGGAAGAGACCTACCTGAGGGTAGCATTATCTCCTTGGCATACTGTGATATTGTCAGGAGGCTGAATGAAGTCCAGAGTCCGTACCAGAAACCCTGAAGGAGAGATGGAGAGAAAGATTAGGATTATTGAAGAATAACATTTCACATGCACACATCAGAGGCAGGAAATGCTAGCACACTTCAAAGAAATCCAGTTTACAAAACAATTGTGTGTGTGTGTGTGTGTGTGTGTGTGTGTGTGTGTGTGTGTGTGTGTGTGTGTGTGTGTGTGTGTGTGTGTGTGACTTCGTACACGCACGCATGTGCGTCAGGACACCTTTCATAGTACTATTAAAGATACTTTTCAACCACAAAAAGCAGCAGTTTCATTCTACTAGTTTGTGAAAGCAGTACCTGTATGTAAGATATATTTTATCCACTGTAGTGTTCCATATTTATATTTGAAAACCAGTGATCTTTATACCTTAAATCAGACTATAAATATTACAGCAAATATTTCAAAAGAATGGCAGTAAATGCTGTAATAAAGACAGAATAAATGAGCATGTCTGAGAGAGAGGATGCTGGTCTGATCATCAATATTCATCAAAGTGGCATAAATATAACTTAGGTGTAATTGCCTTGTGGTACAAGTTGATTTGCATCTCAGATAGCTCAGTTATTTTGTTCATGTTTATATACAACACTAAATACAAATGCTCTAACTTCTTTTTGTGATTTGCTAAAGAGAAGCAACAAAAGCGAGGAGTCTGATAGCCATTTATATTTACTTCTAATACGTAAATCGTGTAAGCCCTGAAAGCGCTTAATTATTAACAAACTTGCTCACAATTAAAAGTAAATCAGCATTGATTCTAATAATCTAACAGAGTGCTGCACTCAAATCTCACCAAAAACATCTATCCCTCTTTCAGACTGACATTAATACTACAAGGAGCAGGAAAACAGCTGATGTTCAAAAAACGTTTTAAAAGCCTTGTTTGCAAAACTGGACTGTTATGCAGGAGCACACATATTTATGAAGCCTTACAGTTTCAACCCTCATTAATAACGAGAACATGAATTAATCAAATTGTCTTTAGTGGAAGAATTGCCTGTCTGGAGTTCCTACCCTCTACCGTCTCATTTTATTGCCCGTCTGGATTTCCTACCCTCTACCATCTCATTTAATTGAGGAGTGATACTAGTACCATAGCAGTTGAAAGTCACCCCTACCTAGGTGCCTTAATCTATAATGAGGAACGCACTTTAAATCTGTAGTCCAGATATACTGTTATACTGTAAATGTGAATAATGTGTGTGTGTGTGTGTGTGTGTGTGTGTGTGTGTGTGTGTGTGTGTGTGTGTGTGTGTGTGTGTGTGTGTCTATATATATATATATATATATATATATATATATATATATATATATATATATAGACATGTACACAGAGAGAGAGAGAGAGAGAGAGACAAAAGTCCTGCATTTCCTGAAAATCCTTGTTGGTCAACATCTGTTAAATCGACCGCATTTGGTTGAAATACACAGATGGTCAACAAGTGTTGAAGAATGACAAGCCATGAGTAGGGGAATATTCCCTTTCCCAGATGATTCTGCAGTCTGGGAGTTAGTATACACAATTAGCAAGATGAGTGCTGCCCTCCCAGATGGAAGGGAGTGCATAGAGGCTTGCTCCCCTCCAAAGTTATTTGTATTATTTGATGGAAAAATTGCACGCTTCAAGGTGCTTTATTAGAGGATATGTACTACCAGGCCAACATTTGTTTTGTTGAACTTTTGAGGTCGATATTTCCAAAGTCAACATTTAGGCTACTCGACTATAGTTAGACCCATATATAAATATATATACATATATAGTCTGAAATTGTGAGCAACTTGGAGTACCACCCACTCCTCTCCACTCCAAGGTACATTGAGTTGGGTGTATGAGGCTAAATCCTCCCCGCAAAACACTTTAAAGGAGTTAGAGCAAGTTGGCACATATATTGCCTATTCTGCAAACAGGACTAAATTATTGATCTGTCCCTGATTTTTGGCATAACTGTAAATGTCAACAATAGCAGGCCATGCTTGCTACCCTGTCACCTCACAGGCCAATTCCTGTTGCAAAATGGAAGACCTCACAGAAAATACTTAACAGTCATGTGTATTATCAGTCCTTCCTATTGTTGCAATATTTATCATGCTAAAGCAAAGGGTGAAAAGGTTATAATTCAGACTTTGACTGTTAGCATCTCTCAATGATTACAGCACTATACAGCCAGTCAAGGAGTCCATCCCATAAGGTGAATTGTGAACACAGACATCAACCACATGACAATTGCCCTCTTCATTTCCCTGGTAATAAGCAAAATCTAGTAATTGTTTTTTTGCAGTGTATCACAAACCTGCTAGAGAAACAAAGACACGTAACTCCTTCATCTTAATGTACAAGTATGGCTGGTTCAAACACACATTGCACAGTTAGGACACTGACATCAGTTTATGTAATACATTTATTATAGATCTGTTAGATCTGTAAGATGTGTAGCACCTTTCATGTTCGTTCATTTTATATCTTCCTTGACACGCACAAGAAGTGAATGCATTTTATGGAAGTGTTTTTAAATTCAGTAACAGCAGACTTCTCACCTGTGCTCTGTTTTAGAGGGGCATTCTTGTTTTTTAGGCCCGAGTTACGCTGCACATAATATACCTATTTTTGGAGGTGCACCTCTATTTTCAGGCTTGAATCACCTCTTCATAATATTTCCCTAATCCCTCTCACAACATGAAATTTTGAAGCTGTTGTCCGGATAGAAAACCACTGTAAGTGACCGACATATTAGTGACATGATTAATTAAAAAGAGATGCACATTTTACACTTCCCTTTTAAGTAACCTTACATGGTAGAATTTGGCAATACAGTTCATTAATGTCTAAAGATTTTATAGCGTCTCTGATAATGTGATTGCATTTTCTATGATTTTTGTCACTCTGTTTCTTAGACGTTTTTCTGAGTTGTAGCCCATATCTATACTGTTAGCTGGTATAGCTAAACATGCTATTTCGAGTTCAAATGTCATGAAAATTACATGTCCAGATTGGCAGACATACTTACATTTCAGGACCATTTTTTTCCTATTTTCAATGTCAGCAGGTCAAGAGGTATGAATAACAGCCATTAAGTATTTTTAAGATTCTTTCTTAGAAAAAGCTTTTGAAACAGGCATCACTTTTTACTAAGCTATACCAATCTTTTCTGTAATTATGTAGGACATTGTGATAAAACAAATCCACTAAAATGAGGTACATCCAATTCCATCAATATGTGTATGTGTCATTACAAATTATTCTGCAGGCATGTTGGAAAATTGGCCCGTAGAAATGACAAACTACTGTGCTTGGTTGGTAAAATATACTTTTTTAATATTTTCTTCCCAAACCTGGATATAGAGCAGACTTAAGGGATAAGCTAAAACAATATGCAATGACACAGTTAAATCCACCAACTAATCATTTCAGTTTATCATTTAGTTTTTGAAATGCTTTCATAGTTTATTCCAGGAAATAAGCTACACTTCATACCTCTTTCTGTGAATAGTGAAAATTATTTCAAAAAATCATAACATTGTTAAATACAAATGGCCTGTTAAAAGAGATGTAGCCCTTCAGAGATACATTCTGTTCTGATTAATTCGTTTATTGGCGTAAAAAAGATTCCTCTCCTTCATTAAGTCTGTGTACCATGAAAAAAAAAAGAAACTTAATAGCTGTTAGAATTTATGTGTCACTCTCACAGTACGGGTACTGTCTCTGGTGCACTATATGTACACATATAGCCTCACCAAATACTATTACAGTAAAAAGGCAGAAAAATTAATGAAGGCATGACATCTCCTCAAGACACCATACATTAGCATATGCAGTGATGTAACGTTGTATGGTAATTTTTTTTCCACACAACGGAAAGTGCTCTCCTCTGAAATATGACTGGCTAGAAGAGATGCAACAAGCTTGAGTAGTTGTGTATACACTCAAGGAAGGCATGAGAACTACATTAAACCATTAAAATACATGCCCATCTAGCTGTTCTTGTGATATAGAAAGATAAATCTGACCATGGCCCAGTCAACTCAGATTTCATTAATGGGCATTGCAAAAAAAAAAAAAAAAATGTGGAATGTGAGACCCCCCCGAGGATGCCATGATCAGCTAGCAGAAACAAAGGGGGTAGTTGTGGTAGTTGAAAGCTGGCAGACCATGAATGGAAGTGCAATAAGGAAGATGTAGGGGGCAAAAAAAAATAAATAAAGTATGTGGCTTTCAGTGAACAAAATAGATTGCATGCAATAATTATACTATGTAACAGGCATGCAAACAGTGACGTTTCTGTACCTTTCAGTAAGGTGTCCGCTCTTATACAAGGAAATGTAGACATAATATTTGCAAAAGGAGGAAACACTGCAAATGACCTAATTACTTACCAAATTAGGGACTATTGAGTGAGGTGGAGCCAGGCAATATGTTTGCATTTAGTTAGTAGTCATTTCAATGCACGGTCACATCTGTAAACAATGGTTCCAGAAATAATAACAATCAAGTCCCTGTTACTGAAGCTTTCTGTACTCATGGTATACTGACACCTGCAATACCTCCACTAATCACTCTAATCACTGCTGGCCATATTATGCATACACACATGGCTGTTTACTCCCTAACGCTGACAATATTAATCAGTAAATTATAATGACTGTTTTGACTAATCTACAGCTATAACCAGACACGTTTGTGTGTCATTATTACCAGCCTTTCCCTGAAAGATGTGCACCATTTTTTTCCCAAGGAGTTGAAAGGATTTATCATTCCCTACTTCATAAATTTGTTATTGTATTTAAACAAGCCTCAAATGATCAAAGCATGGGGAACTTCAAACCTGTTGAAATTCACTGAGAAAGCAGGCAAAATGAGAGCTTTAGTATAAAAATGTTCTCCCTAAATTAGACATTTCGGCAGTTGTAATACTTATTATTTCTGTTTTACAGAAGTTGCAAGGATCTAAGCTTTAGGTTTTCTTTTGTTATCAGTTTTGCATTATATATCAATATATGTGTTATTGTGTGTGCATTTCTATTTACTCCAGTCATACTTTTGACACGAAATGTGCCATTTTAGCCATTTAAAGCAAAGAATTTGTCTGAGGCAAAAAAAAAAAAAATGAAAAAGATATTATGAGTTGTGTGGCATATAAAATCATATAGTGATCAAAGGAAAATATCACAATCCCTCCCATTTATAAAGCAGTAGAAGCCTGTCTACATCCATATCAGTAATACTGTATATCCATACCAATGACAGGGACATCCACTCTAAGTTGTAAAACATCATGCTTGAACAAATTTCTCTTAATAAATGAGACATTCTTTGATCTATCACTGTAGTGCAGAAGAAGCTGTAAATCACATGTCGAGGAACTTTATTACTTGTAAAATCAAGAATCACATTATGCAACAAATAATATAATAGAAACAATTCAACACCTTTTTTTTTCTAGAAGCACAAAGAGGACACTCTAAAACATATATAAGAGACTGCTCTACTGCTCTTGGTGGCAAAGAACATTTTTGCCTTTGTTGTCTCTAATCTCTGCCTAGAACTCCATAGTTCTTGAATGTTAATTGACTTGCACTAAAATAGCCAAATGATGTGATAAAACTTCAGGAAAAATATACAACTGTACACTGTGCAAAGAGATATTTGTCAAATGAATGAATGAATTAAGTAAGTAATTAAAAATAATGAACTGAACTAACTGCTAAGACCTTGTTTAGTGCAACAAGCGCAGTTATGATTATATTCCTAGCGTAAAAGCACAATAAGGCTAAGCAATGTATGCAGTTCTACAAAGGTTAACAGAAATGATTTATCAACTTTATTAGTTTATAAAATGTTAAGCAACCTGAGATTAAATTCTATGAAGGACAGACAAGAAAGGAGAGGGATGATAAAAGCAGGCAGGAACAATGATGGCCCAAACTTGACAGAAAGGTGTACTTTAGTAAAAGTTTTTGAGGACAATATGAAAACAGCAGGAGTCTGGAGGGAAGGAAGCAGAATACAGTGCATGAAAAAGGCATTCTTAATACGATAAGTAGTTAATATTTAGACTCTGATTTAGCTGTGACATAATGAATAGTTTAACGGAAAAAAATAAACTTGCAGTAATAAATAATTGGTTTGGCATTAAAATTAGAAGTTAGAGTTAGACAAATGGAATTGAACAGTATTTAAGCTAGTCATTCTTATCTCCTGTTATTTTGCAAATGTCTATGTACTATATTATTCCCAAGTTCATTTATATTATAATTACTTGACTTATTAGTGTCCTCTCTTAGAAAGCAAAAATGAAGGCACTGTCAAGGCATCGAGTCCCTAAACATGCAGGATTTGCATAATCCTATAATACCTAAATCATTATCTTCCCAAATACAATGAAACTCATATACAGCTGTCATCCACCCAGAAAGGCTGTGAAGAGAAGCCCTTCTGAGCTCAAAATGGAGGCACGACAAATTGCTGACATTTTTCATATCATTATTTGTCAACATGAATTTATTTCAGTATTCCTTATATAATTATATGCCACACTTTCATTTTTCTCTTAAACAACTAATGTTTTCTCTGACTTGATTACAATTTAAAGGAGAATGTACTGATTCACATGTTAGAGTGCAACTAAAATAAGATTGTAATAATTCTGCTTGTCGCAAAAGTTACTTACACTGGAAAAAGAATGTCATGTATTTCATTTGCTTGCTTGTCTATGCTTCTTTAACTTTGCTATACTAAACTGATTATGCAAAACAATAGAAAGAAGTACAAAATGGGAGTTTCTACAAATCCTTGAGTCCCAATCATACAAAGACTATCTATCGTCTGAAAGCCAGGGCCTTGAATGCCTTAAAGCTTAGGTAGGGTGACACTTGCCTCATGCTCAGAATCAAATAAGGGTTCAAAAGCAAGGAGCTGACAAAGCCTAACCAAACATATTATTAGAATTTGAGTGAGGTAAGTGCAGCAGTCATGGTGAGGAAGAGGAATGGGGGAGGGAGTGGAAACTGGGGTAAAGGTCACAAAGAGGGTGTTAGGTCTGTGGAGCTAGAGTGTGGATTTTAGGGAGTGGAAAGGGAGTTTTACGGCAAGGGAGCAAAGATGGTGTTTTAGGTTTCAGGAGAGGAAAGGGAATCTTAGAGAGCCGGAACGGAGTCTTAGAGTTAGGGACTGGAATAGGGATTTTAGGTTTACAGAGAGTGAAGGTTGTTTTAGGATTAGGTAGCAAGAATTAAGAAGGGTGTTTTGGGAAAGGTGGTTTTAGGGTTAGGTACAAGAATCAAGGAGGGTGTTTTAGGGTTAGTTAGGGTTCTGTCACGGCTATGCAGTTTTGTAGGATAGGCTGCTGGGAGGGTTAAGAAGTTACAGGAGACTGAGTTAGTAGGACCTAGAACACTTCCCTTTTCGGGCAAGTGGCAGTGAGCAAATTACATGCAAACAGATGTAGTAGAACCTCAAAATTTACATGTCAATACCTGAAGTTGTTTTTCTCAATACTGGACAATGAATAAGATTTCCTGTTCCAATAATGTAGTAAAACTGAGGGAAAAAGGCAAGCTCAGTTAATTTTTGTTCATACTTCTGTTTGTCCCTGACATCCTATAATATTCATTTTCATGTGAGAATGTATTCTTTGAGAGCATTTCTTTCTATTTTCAGCTTTAAAGAATCACAACTTTGTATTGTCTGGGTGTTAGTTTCACTGTCAGCTTCACTGGCTTTAGTTTTAGCTATTTTTCTTAGTCTCATTTAAAATGTATCTCAGTTTCAGTAGCTCCTGCACTGATTTACCTAACTTCTATATCTCAAATGAGGTTCTTCTTCATTGTGTTAAAAATAATCAGTCATCTTGAGTTTAAAATAATTGATCAGCCTTGACTCCATATCTGTTCATTCTTTTGCCACATCTACTTATATGTGTGTTTGTATGTGTGCATGCATTTGAGTGTGTACGTGTGCATGTGTGTCCATGTATGTGGGTGATTTTGTGTGCGTGTTTTTGAAAATGTATGTATCTCATACCTTTCAACTGTACAGATTTTTGCAGAATGTCCAGATTTGGGCTTTATGTTTTTGGTATGTTTTTCATAAAATTGTGGTGTTCTGGCAAATTAGTAGCAAATTATTAATAATTAAATTTAGAAAATAATAAAATATATTTCAGTTTCGCACTTCATATCCTTCAGAAAATGTATGCGAAAGCAAATCCTGTTATTCTATCAACTTTCTAAGTTTGGAAGACCAATAATTAAAAATTGTCCCCATTTTTGCATCCTTGTTCCAGTTTTATTCATGGCTTTGTCCAGATTTCTTGCTCTAACAGGTTGAGAGGTATGGTGTGTCTATGTGTGTATTTGTATATTTATGTATGCATATATGTATGTATGAGATACTTTTATCTCTGTGTGTGTTTGTGTTTCTGCATGTGTGTGTGTGTGTGTGTGTGTGTGTGTGTGTGTGTGTGTGTGTGTGTGTGTGTGTGTGTGTGTGTTTGTATTGTACTTTGTCACCATCCGCAAATCATATCACAGCTTTTCATTGGATCTCAAATGGTTCTCAAAGCAGTGCAGTCCATTCCCTCTCTAACTGAAACGACAGGTGTGACTAGCTACTATACTGAATATTCTCAAATGTTTATGTTGCAGTGCATCTGACTTTTGTTACACAATTAAGCAGCTCTTAGTTCTGGTTACTAAACTTGACAAATAATGTGATTATTTGAAAAAATGAATATCTCGCAATAATTATCAGACTTATTCAGAAACATTGTAGCTTCTCATGCCTGAGTTGCCTAACTTGTTTCACTGCACTTGCAGCATAGAGAAGGGACCTTTTGTTTGACTGATTTTAATAACACAATGAGCTAACATCAGACATTTTCACTTTCCTTAATCCCATTAACTTAACCAATTGCATTATACCATGGCGTACCTTTCAATTGTATGGATATTTGCAGAATGTCCAGATTTTTGCCTCAGATAATTGATCTGCTCCTCATAAAATCTGTGGTTTTCCAGAAATCATGGAGGACTGAAGGCATTAAATAATGACCAAATAATGATATATATTTGAGTTTCAGACTTCATATCTTTCATAAAATACATGCTAACACAAATCCTGTTATTCTAGCAGCTTTCTAAGTTTTTAAGAGCAATATTTAAAATCTGTCTCTATTTTTGGGCCTTTGTCCCCCCATTATTTTAGGCTTTGAAGAGATTTCTTGCATTAACAGGTTGAGAGGTATGTACCATGGGGTCTCAGACTCTGTCTCAGTGAGCTTCTCTTAGCCACAGAAAAGTAACTAAACCTCCTCTGCATATCAGAGTATTACTTAAAATCTCCTCAAGAGACCACTATACAATGCAGACACACAAATACTTAACTAAAATTTTGGTTCATATATTATTCTTTTTAACTACTTATGTGCAGTCAGATATATCCTTTTTGACTGTTATCCTTCTACATTTAACTCAATTCCACAAAAACAATGCCATATAGCTTATAAGTGCAAAATCCATTTTATACTTTCTTGAGTTTCCCATGGAACAGATGTGGGCTTCTGGGAGAGGGCTGGCCTGGTCTCAATTTTTGAGAAATCACTCCATATGCACTGCAATGCTTTCTGGAAAGATAATGGGAAGATGGAAAGTATTTCTTAAAGTAAACCCAGATACCACTATAGGTATATAAAAGGAATAGTTCTCACTGAAACCCTGTCCCTATGGAAAATGAGGTAGGGTTGACTCACTATACGAGCAGCCAACTCAGGTACCCATTTTGCAATGGTCAGAGCAATCAGTAAACCTGTTTTCCATGTTAAGAATCTCAAGTCTGCTAGATTAGCTGGTCCAAATGGAGCAAGTGTTAGCTTCTATAAGAATAAAATGAAGATCCCAAGGAGGGGCCACAAGCTTACTTGAAAGTTGTTTATGCAAAACCCCTTTCAAGAACATTTTGACATATGACTGGCTTAAAAGAGGAGGATCCACAGGCAGACATACTGAAATAGATCATAAATGAACTTTGATAGAGGAATAAGAAAGGCCATATTATAGTAACTCAGACAAACATTTTAAAACCAGAGAACAACTAGCCCTGAATAGGTGATGGTTATGTTGCTGGCACCAACTAGAAAACTTTTTCCATTTGCTGATATATGATTATATAGTACAGGCTTTCTTTCTTCCATTAGTAACTGCTCCACATCCTCAAAGGAATTAAGACCCTATGATCCAGGCAATCAGTTAAAGATGATTGATGTTAGGGTGTATCAGACACCCCTGTTCTTATATGAATAGATCTAGTCTGTGAGGAAGCTTGTGTGATTGCCTCTTGACTGTCCAAATGAAGGGAGAACCATAGCTTCCTGGCCCAAAAGGGAGTCGCCCCACTGATATTGGGGAATTCCTTCTGAATTTTCAGAAGTATCCTGGATATTAGTGGAAAAGGTGGAAAGTTATTCATGAACATTCTGTTCTAAAGAAAAGAAAAGATATTTGCCTTTCAGGCTTTCTTGCATAGAGTCTTGGAACAGAATTTTGCCTGTTGGTTGTTCAGAGAGGAGACAAAGAGGTCTACTTGAGGAACTCCACAGACATGGATCAATCTTGGAAGATGCCCTGTTCTAAGTTTCCATTTGTGATGGTTTGTCCTGATCTGTTCACCTTGTCTGCACAAAGTTTTGCTCTGACAGAATGTAGAATGCCTGTAGAGTAAAACTATGTTGTCAGAGTATATTCCAAGCTGACGTGGTTAGTCTGTATGACCTGGCTCCGCCTTGCTTGTTGATGTATGACACGACTGTGGTATTGTCTGTAACCACTTGCAGAGGTCTCGTGGACCAAAGAGGGTTCAGAGAGTTGAGTGCTTTGATCAGCGCAAGCTTCTCCTTGATATTTATGTGCTTGAATCTGTCCTTGGTGTCCCACACCCTCTGCACTTGTATATCTCCTGAGACTGTTTTCTAAGCAAAGTCCAAAGCATCTGGGTGACTTGGCAATTTGGAGCAGGAAAGGAGAAGGGGAGACCTGTATTTAAGGACATCCGTTGTCTCCACCAAAATATTTCTCTCCTGACAAAGATAAAAATGGAAATACAGACTTTCTGGAAGAGAAAATGGGCCAAAATGGGAGGGATTCACAAGTTCTCTTGATGAGACATTCAGACTTGTTGGACTGTTCTTGGTTTTAGGAGGTTTAAGACTTCTTTTTGGAACCCCCTTGCCACTTCTCAAACATCTGTTTACCTGAATTTGGTGACACTGCTTATTCTGTAATTTGACAAAATTAGATGAGGGGAAAGAAAATCCTTTGGACAATTTTGAAAAGGAGAATAAAAAAATCATTGAGATCACACACACACACACACACACACACACACACACACACACACACACACACACACACACACACACACACACACACACACACACACACACACACACACACACACACACACACACACACACCACACACACACACACACACACACACACACACACACACACACACACACACACACACACACACACACACACACACACACACACACACACACACACACCACGCACACACACACGCACACACGCACACACACACACGCATGCACGCACACACACACCACTCACACTCACACTCACACTCACATACACACGCACATACACACGCACATACACATGCACACGCATGTGCATGTGCACACGGACACACGCACACACACGCACCGCACACACGCACACACACGCGTGCACGCACGCACACACACATGCACACACACACGCACACACTCACACAGACACACACGCACACACTCTCACACACACACACACACACACACACACACACACACACACACACACACACACACACACACACACACACACACACACACACACACACACACACACACACACACACACACACACACACACACACACACACACACACACGCAGACACACGCACACACACACGCAGACACACGCACACACACACGCAGACACACGCACAGACACACGCACACACACACACACACACACACACACACACACACACACACACACACACACACACATACACACACACATACACACACTCTGCAAACAAGTAGTGATCTGTGCAATGGAAGAAACTACATAGTTATTTAAAGCAGATTTTTCTTCATAATAAGAAATTGTAGATAAAATTGTCCTCATATGTTCACAATCTGTCAGAACAAGGGTGATCATATGAGACTTGACAATGTAAAATTCTGAAAATCATTTGCAGATGTATATACTTTTTCCCATGCCTATCTGTAAGTTTCCCATTTTTACTAGAAAGAGTAGGATTGGAATTAACTAAATGCTTAGCAGCAGATGGATCAAGTAAAGCTTCAGCTGCTAGGTCATGTTTGGTAATAGTGTATAAACATTTAGAAAACTGAGGAACTTTATACATACTACCTGCCTTTTTAGGGACAGCTTTTTGATTATCAGGAAAACTGTAGGCAGTAAGGTACACATCCTCAAATGCAAAAAGGACAGGAGGAATGGTTATACATTCTGGAAAATCCTTCTGCAACAGCTCATAGGAACTATGAAACCTCTGTGTTCTCCCACTGAAAACACTGGGAAATTCTAGCAACAGTCACAGAAATAGAGAACGGAAAACCTCTACAGGGACGATGAGAAACTGACCTCTCCTCAGAGTCTGAATCAGAAATCTGTCAACAAAACCCAGAATTGATCCCTGAAACTTCCAGTTCAGATTCAGAATCTTGATTCTCTTCAGGAAAAGAGGAAAATCCCTCTTTTTCTCTTTCTTTTTGACAACACAAAACTGTAAAACTGCAAAAGCAAATGAAAATAACCAAAAAGTATACAATTGTCCCTCCTGGAATCACCACACTTACAGGTAAAAATGTCACATTGAGTGCCTTTGTCTCTATTTTAGACTTCATCAAAGCCACGACAGTGAGTACAATGTATATTTCATTAACTTTCCCATCACATGACTCAAGTAACAGACATGTACAATACAAAGTCATAAATCAATTATTCATCTGTTTAATTAAAAACCTTGATTTCGTTTACATTGCAGAAGCTGCTCTTATTTTTCATTTGCTTCCCCATCCCACCTTTTTTAAATACTCATCTACTATTAGCTTTAAAGCGCATGTTATATTTATGTTGTCATTTAAACTTAAGGTTTCAAGAATATTTTGTCAGTCATCTCCTCTCTCATCAAGAATTATCCTGTCAATTATCAAAAATGAAAGCAGTAGACTTTTGTGCATGCCTACATAAAGCACTAACCATATTTTTCTTATGGATACTGTAACAATGTTGGTAAATATGTACTCTAAGACTTTATTTAGTCTTAACCACATAGAAGGTAGAACAACCAATGCAACATTTCAAGTAAGTCACCATTTTTGTCCCACAGTTTTGTCATCTCCTCTACTCTTTGGTATTTTAGTGATAATGTTGTTATTTCCTATTTGACTGACATAAATCTATGGCCATTATGCACACTGATCACATTTTTTTGTGGTTGTTAACCCCACCCCGGCCAAAGATATTCATTTTTCTGAACTTGCTCACACTTTGATAATTTTCCCTTAAATTGGTAGATCATTTATATAACAGTTTACAGGTTTGTTCTCCATAATATAATCTGGTATATTAAAAGCTTTAGTAACATACCAATGTTTATCTTTAATATCCTTCAAGTGATGTTAATCCAATGTACGATTTGTTACCATAACATTGTTAAATTTACCTAAATTTTAAATTTACCTGGATCTTTGGTATTTATAACTTCAACAGCACATTTATCACCTGCCCATCCAACATTTTTGTTCTTATTCAAAATAGATGGATAATTGGTCTTCCTTAATTGTATCGCTAATTTAAGCCATAATCTTCAATAAATTCTCTGGATATCCCTGCTCACCTAACATACTTTGTATGAAATATATTTTGCTAAGAAAAATATTTTCCTCAGAAAGTAATCTGGAAGTTCGAACTGGTTGCCCATTAATTAAACTATTTTTTTTGAAAATAGGGATGGCAACTTTTATAATGCAAACAGGAATTCCTAAAGGTGGATTTAGTAAATTTTGGACTGAAAACAATTATTAAATAATTCATTATACAAATAAAAATCTAAAAAAATTACACCTACATTAGAAATTGAATGGGTTAAAGTTATGAATTCAATAGTGTGGTTAACATACCTACAAAATTCATTCAATTCTTTATTGTTTCCATTCAATAAAATAAATACACTGCCCCAAAATGCAGGTCAATTTTCCATTTTGTTTTAAAAGAAATGCTAAAAACAAAGTTGTTCTCCCACCACATCAAAACTAAATTCACAAAATTGCAACACGTCACCCCCAATGCTACCCCATTGACCCATATAAAATATTAATCTTCAAAATAAATACAATTATTAGAGTACTAATTCCATGAACATCTCAATCAACTTCAGGTCTGTGGTAGAAAGTTTCCTAAAGTCAGCTATATTTTCAATAAAGCATTCCATTCATGTTTTCTGTGTTATTACTGAAAATACATTTTTAACGTTAGCTATCATAAACATAATGCCAACATTAAATTCTTCATTATTTATATTATTCAAAAAGTTCCATGAATCTTTTACTTGATGTTTTGTACTATTTTATATATTTTTAATTTTTCTGTCAATTAATTTAGCTAGAGGTTTAGTGTCAGATCCTGCTGTCAAAGCTATGGGTGTTAAAGATGGTGGCAGACAATCGAGTGGCTGTTAGGTAAAGCAAAAATAATAGCTACTCTATGTTCCAGCTTCAAGAAACAATACAAATCACCATAAGTTTTGTTACTAATATGTAGATCACATAAAAATAGATCAAATGCAAGATATGCCACATTAATTTCATTTTTAACACTTGTTTAGATTGATCTGGTTCCATTAATATGTTGTTCAACCTATAAACTTAATCAACCCAATCTATAATCACCAATCCATACCCATATATCAGGTTTCATTAATCTAATATTCTTATCACGTGTGATTTTCTGAAGCAAAATTATTTCCTTATTGTTTAAATTATAATACCTCTTGGTCAACTTCAAGTACTCCAAGGTTTGAAATAAGTTTCTGCTAGTTTTTCAGAAGTCATGGGCTATAAACACTTTTCTCTTAAATATCAGATCTAGGCTGTTAATATTAGAATTGTTTAGAAACAAAATTGCAAAGGTTAAACTCTGACCAAACAGTTTTAAATCCAATAGTATATCCACCAGATTAAACCACCAAGTTAAATCCTTCTCAGTGAAATATGTTCATTAGTTATTTCCACTTGAATAAAATTGTAAGCTTTAAAGTTATTTTGTACCAAAATGGTTACAGTGCCTATGACATAGGGGTCTAAAAATGACCTTGTCTTTCTCTTTTTTTGAAGAAATTTTGTTTTGACACATCCTTCTGTAACTGTTAGCAGTGATGTAATACTGAATCATATCATTCATCAACAGAACTTTTTTAAAGGTATAAAGTAATACATGTTTGGCAGAACTGGCTCAATCTAATGCAAAAAAAGGATGCTGGCAAGCAAGAAATACTGAAATAGCTGATGAAGTTCTGCCCCCAAAGACAGCAGAGTGGAGAGAGAGGAAAGACCCAACTCTATCCATTGAGAATGATGCATTAATTTCAGCTTCTACAAGTAGGGAAACAAGTGGAAACAATCAGTTACAAAGGAGTATTTCCAACAAACTGCTGATTACTTGCAGTTATTTATGGATGCTTTTAATGAAGAGAGCAGGTTGAGGCTTTTTGATTTAGAAGACGATAAGAGCAATTACCAATGCAGTCAGGATAAGGCACTGTTGCTAGCAATGGCATTAACGTAGTTAGTGTTAATTTTCCCCAGCTACCTTTAAGCAGTGAAACCTCTCATAATAGTGCCACACAGTCTGGGAGTAACATGGATGGCGCAAATTTAAGTAAACACAAGTTTGCTGTTTTTCATCATTGTGTTTCAACTAGTTCACATATTATGCTGTTACTAAATGAAAAAAAAACTGCTGGGGTATACAGTGAACTATTTGATTTAATTGATTTAGCTGAATGCATTGTGTATTAGATTAGTTAACACTAAGGTCGAAAAACTTGGTGGATACTTTGGTGATGTTGGGTAGATGGTACGCCAAGAACCTCTGGGTTAAGTCTTTTTTTAACTGGTAATTAGGATTCATTTACTTTATAGTGGTAATTATCAAGAAAGAATCTGGACAAGCCCTGCTGCTACTGAACTATTTCCTTATTATTATTATTATTATTAGGGAAGCACATTTTGTAAAAGGGGGAGGGAACTGCTGTGGTTGTGGAATGATCAAATAAAAGCATCTTAAATGGGAAGAGGGACATCCAGAAACTTGGTTAGGCATCATGACTGACAAATCAAGACTCTTAGCTTGGCAAAATGAGGAGCAAACAGGCCCTCAGTTTAAATCTTCATGGTCATTCACTACTGGCACTTTTACTTGGCTTTCCTGCAGTTCCTGGCATATTTGCTTTGTTTGTGGGTGAAGGCATCTGTGAAGTGCTTGTTTAAAGATAGTATTATACATACATATTTTTATATTACTTTTAAAAAGTTTAGTCATGTAGTTTATCAGATATTATTTGCATGGTACTTATATTGTTTATATTATGTTCTCATTGTTATCTGTATACATAATATAAAATAAAATGGAAATATTGAAGTAAAAAAGAAAAGTAAGCAGATTCACCCATATAATTAAGAATGACAAGAATAGTTATATCAAGGATATTGCCATGGACAGAGAAGAGGAATGGCAAAAGGCAATTCCAAGCCTTGAGGATGGTCACTGTGCAATCCCCCCCCCATTTTTTATCCTTCCTTCCCTTTCCTGAGCTGATACTACACCTGGTGTATCAGGCAGTGGGTAAATGCACTGCAGGTGATAGTGGACAGTTCAACAAAGAGGTGATATGGCAAGCCATTCGACTACAAGAATAGCTGTGACCATCAGGGCTTTATGTGACATCAAATGGGTAATTCAAACTGAGAATAAATGACTGAGTAATATCTGTAAAAGTTATATAGTTAATGGTTTGTAAAAATTCTAAGTGCCTCCATTATGATGAGATATGTCAATAAATGGAAATGCTCATTAACTTATATTATGGGGGAAGGACATCTCTCTTTTATCTTCTAGTATGGTGAACATATTGCAGTTTTCATTGTGGTAAGCATGACAGATCCTTAATATTAATCTTTCCCACAGCTTTAGTGAGACTTGCTTGAATTTATGAGCAAATTCTTCATATCAGAAGCTAAGGAATTAAGTCAAGAAGCCTCAGTAGGCACCTGTCAGCAATTATGGGGGAGCTTTGTGTTGTATGTCTGGTGAAGCTAAGCAGTCAGTTTAGAGGATTTATACTGGAATGCTCATTACATTATTCATTGCAGCTTACCACAGGACAGGAATATTTATATCAGGCATCCACAAAGAATGAATGTCCCTAACTCTCAAACTACAAGGGTGGCTTGAAAATTATGTCAGTATAAGTACCTCACTCTATACTTCACAATGACATTCATATGCATCACCTTCAAAGACAATTTACTTTGGCAGGGAATAGAATGGCCTTGACTACCATGAGATATGGCAAGGTCATACACTTTTCCCTCCATCCATTGCTAAAATATGCCACAGCACTGCTAAATTAGATAGATGACAAGAAAGAAGTATGTTTGGTATGTTTGTAACACACAGCAAGAAGTTTCTTTCCATTCTTGCAATAGCATTTTCCCAGAGAAGGCAACATTTAGTGTTTCTTGTATCCATCAGTTAGTTATGGTCATCTTAGTGGTGGCTTCTTACTGTAGGCTGTTGTTATCCCTACTACCTTCTCTGCAAGTCATTTAAGCTTCTTCGGTACCAATGTTCAGAGCTTCATCTGCATTTTCTACTTCAAAAATTCACTAATCCATTCATCACTCTCAATTACCTTCTCCTTATTATAATCATAGAGTTTTGAGATGACTGTCACCCCCACCCATTCCATATAATCTCACTGGATATTCACATCCCGACCACACCCCCTGCCCAGAAAACCACAGTGAAAAACTTCTCTAAAGCAAATTTCACACTCCTCAAAACCGAGGTGGAATCCTTCAAAGCCCCCGGGCCTGTGGAAAATACGGCCCAGACCGCAGAATCCTTTATAAACGCATTCTATGAACACCTTCAGGAATGCATGGATCATGCAATCCCAAATAAAACCAAGACCCAGTCCTCCAAAGGCAGACGTCCTGTCTGGTGGACCACAGCCATAAATAAACTATACAATAGAAGGAGGAAGCTACTACATGATAGAGCAAAATCCCAAAAAGGGAAGGCATCTCTGATCAGTATTAGCAAAAAACTCCAGGCACTCATAAAATTGTCTAAGGCCAGCTTCAAGAGAAAAATTGCACAGGACACTAAGGATAATCACAAGGCTTTCTTTAATTATGTTAGGAACCTGGGTGGTAATTCCCAGATATGCTCAGAATTAGTCCAAAATGACAAAAAAAAAAACACCGAACCCACAGACATTGCCAACATCCTAGCTGACAGGTTCAGCGCAAACTCCCCCCCCCAGCAAAGGGCAAATAACTATCCCAGCAGAGTGCTGCCCCTGACATCTCAGATGCTCAGGTAAGAGCCACCCTCTCCAAAGCAAAAAACACAGCATCAATGGGACCAGTGTCCCGGGCTGCATTCTACATGAACTCCAAGAAGAGCTAAACCCAAACATAAAACTACTGTTCAATCTCAGCCTTACCACAGGATATGTACCCAAAGAGTGGCATACAGCAACAGTGGTCCCTCTCCACAAAGGTGGTGCCTCAATGGATCCTGGAAACTATTGCCCCATAAGCCTGACTAGCTTGTTCTGCAAAGCTATGGAGAGAATCATCATGGACCTCATAAAAAAAGATATTCGGGACCTACAGACACTGGATCCTACCCAGTTTGGCTTTGTTAAGGGCAGATCCTGACTTTTAAACTTGGTTGATTTCTTTGAAACAGTCACCAAGGCCATTGACGAGGGGAAGGTGGTCCACACAGCCTACCTGGACCTCGGAAACGCCTTCGATACAATACCCCACTTGGGCATTATAGATAAGCTCACCAGCTTAAATATAAACCCCTATGTCACTAGATGGGTTGCAAACTGGCTCAAGGACAGAACCCACATGGTTAGAATTGCTGGAGCCATGTCAGACTCCAAACCAGTTACAAATGGTGTCCCACAAGGCTCAGTCCTGGGACGTCTCCTGTTCGGTATATATTTCTCGGAGGTACAGGCCAACACGGAAGGACTGTGGCTGACCAAGTTCGCAGATGACTGCAAACTGGGTGCTATAATTGACTCTCCAGCAGACACAAGCATCCTCCAAAAGGGCCTCATAGAAACAGACAACTGGTGCCAGAGCCTTGGCCTCAAGCTAAATGCCAAAAAGTGTATAGTCATCCCCCTTGGCAAAAACAAAGTGCCCACAAATTACCACATAGGTGGTAATCCATTAAGTACGGAAGAAGTAATTAGGGACCTGGGGACCCAAGTTGATACCAATCTCTCATTTGACAACCACGTGGCCAAAGTGGTTAGAAAAACATTTTATATAGCCCACCTAATCATGAAGGGATTCACATCTAGATCAGGGGAGGTCATTGTGCCTCTTTACTCATCCCTCATCAGGCCCATAATTGAGTACAATGCCTCTTTTGGGATGTACCTTACCAGACACCTGCAGCAACTGGAAAGACCCCAAAAGTACCTCACCAAGAGGATCAAAGGGCTCAAACAGATGCCATATGCTGCCCGGTTAAAGAAACTCCAGCTCTACTCAGTGGCATACTGCCTGCTCAGAGGCGATCTGTGCCTGACGTATAAAGCCATGTCCAACCCGGAATTATTGGACATGCTGCACCTCAGAAAATCCAAATCCAATTGAGCTAAGTGCTCAAGAGACTTGAACCTCAGCACTGAAATAAATAGGACATGTTGGAGGGACAGATTCATAACCCAGAGGCTCCCTTCACTCTGGAATAAAATCCCAGTCCAGGTTAGGCAGTGTCCCTCATTGACTCTCTTCAAGAGGAATCTTGACAAGTGGATGGGGGATCGTAGGTTTACCCTGGGTATCACTTCTGTGTCACTGTTAGACAGAGGCACAGTATACTAACCTCGAAAAAGGGCATAGCAAAATTAATTTAAAATGGGCGGCGAAAGCCAAACACACTCTGGCTAGGCTTATAAATGCCCTATGGCATATAGCCTAGTATGAACCTATGAACCTATGAACCTATGATTGTCAAACTTTTTTGTGATATGTTTTAACATCCATGTTTTTGGTATTTTGCTTTTGTGATACAGACCCATATACAAAAAGGTGGTCATTTTCTTTTTGATTTTTAAAAGTATCATGCTATTGTGACACTGATTTTTACATAAAAGTAGCAGCTGTATTTTTTTCTGTACTGTACCAATAACATACATACAGATTAGTTTAAAGGTTATGAAGTTTCTCACCCCAGAAATCACCTGCAAATGAATTTACTATAGCAGGATAATCTTGATACCAAAACAAATACTTATATGATTCTTCTTGCTAAGTTATTTCTCTGGGTGAGGATCTTCCCTTTTTAACATGAACTGCAGACATTTTGGTCAAAATCAGAAAGTCAATGTACCATAATGTATAAAAAACAGTAGAATAATCAAACAACAGCCAGCAAATGAATAAGAACAACTTTTAATGGTAAGCGCTTTCACAACAAAATATGCAGCTTCATCAGACAGTACAATGATTACAAATTCAACTATTTAAAAAAGCAGCATCCAATAAAAGCAGGCATTTAATTATACATACAAATTTAAAAATTCAACAGCGGTGAAGGTGCATAAAATACAAAATAAAAAAAATTCTTAGAATAAAATAAATACATAACTTATCTATTTAAGTCCCTACCCTGCAACCCAGGTTTTATGGATATCTTATCACTGATGCCCCTGCCTATAGTGCCCCTCATTCTAATAATCTAATCCAATTCTTCTGTTTCAGTTCTATTTCTGATGTCCCCACCCCTCTCATTCAAAAAGATCTTCTCGATGACCATAAACTTAAATGTATGCTCAGTCTAGACATTGGCTACAATTACATGCGCTTGTTAATTGAGCAATTCAGGCCAGAGGAGGAAGCCCTGGCTTCTAACATTCTTAAACTGTAAATGGATCTGTATGAAAGATACCCTTCAATGGTCATAGACCTAGATTACATCACTGAAACTCTTGCCACTTATGAGCAGCAACTTTGGGGCAAAAAAAAGAAAAAGATCCATAAGGATCTAAAGGACTTTGCCACAGGTAGAATGTTTGCCTGGCCCAAGAATAAAGCGTTGAATTTCAATGATGTTAATAATACTTGCGAGACTGTTTCCCCTTTAAGAACAGGGACTGTTTCCTCCTTAAGAACAGAGAGTATAAATACTTCATCTGTTCAAGAGATTCAAGTCACTCCTCATGATGATGTATCAGTGAACATCAGAGCATCTCATACAGCCTCCTCTGTGGGGGGAGCAGGGAAGAAAAATGGCTATAATGCTATAAGCATTAGCCTAAATAAATCTTCTTCTGAATCTACAAATCAAGAAATCACTAGAGCCAGTGTTAATTTACCTTTCCCAATAAATGTGCCACATTTTCGGAGCAGGCCAACAGCAAGGGCCACCTCAAGGGAAAAGCTTCTGTAGAAGACGACAATGCTCTAACAATCAAGAAAATGTGGCAGAGAACCAACAGCCATTAATTTGGAATATTTCAACAAGAACTTTAATGTTGCAGGAAAAAGGGCTCCTGGAATGACTTTCATACCAGCTAATAAACTGACTTTAACTGATAACATAATTGAACTTAAAATCTTCACATGTAATTTGATGTAAAAAATGCAGTTTGGTAATTTGGATAATGAAAGTAGACCAGGTAATGTGTTTCCTAGGAATAATAGTTATATTCCTAAGAATAATGCCACTACAGAAATGTTTGAAAATGTTTGTATCAAAGAAATTTACGATCTATATAATAATAAGGTTGCTACTAATGTTTTGTTAACTTGAGTTTAGATGAGAGAGAAGCCCTGGACGGCTTACGACATGACCAACAGATTTCTATTAGACCAGCCGATAAAGGAGGGCCCTTGATCATCATGGATTATAATTATTATAAGGAGACAATGGACAGAATGCTTAGTGACATTAAAGTTTATGACAGGATAGATAATATACAGGATAAATGGTGTATCATGGATGTTTATAATACTTTGTATGAATGTCTACAGTGTTGTGTGATAAACACTGAAATGTTTAAATATTTTATTGTAGAAGAATCCTTAGTTCCCATCATACAGGGGTTACCAAAAATACATAAGCATCCTACACTACCCCTATGGGTCCGATTGTGGCAGCTAGAGGGTGGTGCACGGAGCCACTTTCATTGTATGTTGAAAAACATCTTAAACCTGTCTTAGCTCAAAATAATTACATCTTGAGTGACACTAAGCAGTTTCTGAAGGATTTGTATTTGTGAAAGAAAAACAAATGACTAAAGATCGGTTAATGGTCACAAGAAAAACAAATGACTAAAGCTTGGTTAATGGTCACCTTAGATATTCAGTCCCTATTTACAGTGATACTTAATACACTGGGTATTGAATTATTCAAACAGCATTTGTTGGAAGATGGGTTGTATGATTCCAAGTTTATTGACTTACTCTCTTTATTGGTAGAACTAATATTTGAAAATAACATTTTCATGTATGAACACAACTTCTATAGACAAATAGATTGCATAGCTAGGGGCATTTCATGTGCCAATAGCTACGCCAGCATTGTCATGGCATGTTGGGCGAGGAACCATCTATTAGCGTATGAGACACATGGGCACTTGGCCTTCTACTGAAGATTTATAGATTACTTGTTTTTACTGTGGTAAGGTGACGAGACTACATTTACATCTTTCTATGACACAATTAATAACAGTACGAACGTCCTTAAATTTACCAAGAAAAGTTCTTACACATTAATTGATATCCTCGATATTAGAATCATGAAGGATGATACAGGGAGGTTTGATACTGAAATTCACATAAAAGAATGTTACAGAAATACATATCTTCAAAGGCAAAGTATGCATCCTAATCATGTCTTCAATAATATCATTAAGGGGCAAGGGTTAACAACATCAAGGCTTACAGCTAATGATGCCAAGTTTGTTAAGGAGCTGGATAATTTAAGGGACAAATTTGTCGCCAGGGGTTACACTGGTAGAGAGGTGGAGCATGTATTATCTAAAATACCTGAACTTAGGAGAAATCAAGGGAAGCAGTACTTTTCATATATATATCCTGTACCTCTAAATGAGAACAACAGTAGTAATAAATATATGAGGGTACCCATCAGCTATTCTAGCAATGTTAGGTTATTGCAGGATATATTTAAAAGGAATTGGATTATATTATGTTCAAATGAAAAGGTTAAAGAAGTTGTGGGGTGTACCCCTAGGTATGCATTTCGGAACAGAAAATCTCTCAAAAGGCTATCATGTGGCCCCAAACAGGGTGACATGAATCGTATTAACAATAATGCTATAGGTACATTTCCCTGCACTAGATGCAACTTTTGTCATTTTATAGATAGTAGCAGTAGATTTACTCATCCAGACACAGGTAAAACAATGGAATTTAGGGTCAGTGCCAACTGTAATACTACTAATCTGCTTTATTTGGCATACTGCGTGACATGCCATTCTTTTTACATAGGAAAAACTAATCATAGGTTTAAATACCGCATGGGGGAGCAGCTTTATGATATTTCTAGGGCCACAGATACTAATGCGTTAGCCAAACATATTTTACTGTACGGTCCTGCACATACATTTAACTTTATGGTCATTGAGAAGATCTTTTTGAATTGGAGGGATGGTGATATCAGAACTAGAACTGAAACAGTAGAATTGGAATGGATTATTAGAATGAGCGGCACTATAGGCAGGGGCATCAATGATAAGATATCCATAAAACCTGTGTTGCAGGGTAGGGGCTTAAATAGATAAGTTATGTTTTTATTTTATTCTAAGAATTTTTATTTTGTATTTTATGTACCTTTAAGGCTGTTGAATTTTTTTAAATTTGCATGTATAATTTAATGCCTGCTTTTATTGGATGGTGTTTTTATAAATAGTTGAATTTGTAATCATTGTACTGTCTGATGAAGCAGCATATCTTGCTGCAAAAGCGCTTACCATTAAAAGTTGTTCTTATTCATTTGCTGGCTGTGGTTTGGTTCTTCTACTGTTTTTTTCTACATTTTTGTTGGTTTATTATTGGAACCATTTACCTGCACTGCACTGTTCTTCTTCTGTAATGTACTATAATGTTGATTTTTAAAACACAAAAACCAGAACATTGATTGTTTATATGAGCGAACTTCCATAAAATAGAAATGCACAATATTAAGTATGTCTCACAGTAGGAAAGGCAGTATTCCTGCTGCAAAACACAGAAAGCAAACCAATCAAAATAACATTATATTTGTGCACCAACCACACCCACTGTTTACTGTCCATACTAACCCCAATTTCCCGAACCCTAGGGATTGTCAGTCTCAAACGCATGGGTTGACTCTAGAGCAGGACTTCTTTCTTTCCTTCCTGCTAAGGGACATACTCAATATTGTGCTTTTTCTGTACTTTCACTATAGTGAGTGGTCAAAATTCTAGTACTACTGTTTTAAAAGTCAAAATTATGGTTCATACACTTTCTGAAAGGGAGCCAGACAGGTACATGTCACTCACAGACAGCTATTTCTAGGATCATATAACACTTCTTTTGCTATACTCAGCACTTTTTACTTAAGATGGTTTATATTTACAAGTCCAGCAGTTCTCTCTCATATTCTTAGAATTTCTAGCAAATTTTCAGCAGTCTTGAATAAAGTTACTACAGCTCCTAGATCCTGCAAATACATTTGCATTTCATAACCATTCAAGGAAAAGTTAAAAAACAACCAAATGAAAGTGTTGCACTTTTTTAAAATTCTACTTACCAGATTCAAAGGACAGTTTTGTTCTTACATATTCTCCCAAGAGCTTCATTATCTCTGAATGGATTCTTTGCATTTCATGAATTATACATAGAATCAGAACTGGCTAGCCAACTGCCTTTGTTTAATTGTTCATAAGTTTTTCTTATCATCCATTTTGTAACATTATCCTATTTCTCTGCCTTCTTCTTGCATTTTCCTTCCTCCTACTAGTGCTTATATTTCAGTAATACTTATTTCTCATAAGCTTATTTTACTAATCTCTGGTGAGCTCCATTGAAATAACTCATGCCACGATGTGAAAGATTCCTGAGAAATGTTTTACTTGGCTTATTACTGCTTCCAGCACTGTTCTGTTATATCACATTGTCTCAGACCCCCTCAGTAAACACACTACACCAAATGACATTTGACAACCTTTATTAAACTTGCATAAACAAAACTTTATTGAATATTTTAATTTATTGATCACAACATGAACATCCATATAACCATTTACTAGGGATGCATAACCAAATAAGCAGCATCCTCTCCTTCACTCCCTTACTTTTACTTATCAAGCAGCATCCTCACCTCCGCTCAGTTACTTATACTTATCAAGCAATGTCCCACCAATCTCTTCTATTCCCCAACTCATTGAATTAAACATCCAATGCTAGAGGGGGAACAGAAGAGGGAAAAACCTGCCCCTCTTTTCCACCAACCAGCCTGACACCAGCTGTTCCCCCTCATTCACTCCAAAACCTTCAGTGGCCCTCAAAACAAATCTAAATGTACATTAAAGAGATCCCACCAAAATCATTCAGATTTACTCCATCCTCTCTGAACCAAACTGGATCCCTGTCATCGACATCCGAATGCTCTATCATATAAATACCCAAAGCAGTCAGGTACTTAACTAGCCTAAAATTAACAAATCAATGAGCCCTCTCTAAAACCAAAATAACAGTGGTATTACTGCTGACCACATAATACACAAACCTGAGTATAACCTCTTTAACACAAACATATCCTCACTTATCCTAACCACCCACTGTAGCTTCAGAATTTTTCCCAAATTGTTACCTGCCTAATTTGCTACCAGAACTCCAAGGAGTGCAATGCCACCCAAAACAATTCTGACTCAATTGTGTGCTATCCGACCTAACTGCAGCCCCATTTTACCACCCAATGGATATAAAAATGGCCAAAATGAGATTTCCTTTCCTAGAAAATTAATTTAATACTAGGCCAGTCACCATACAAAATGATCTAATATAAGACAAGAAAGTACTGGATGACCAACAACCAGCCCTCTTAATGACTTCAATTAATATACCCTTCCTTGCTAAATCCAATACCCTTCCAATGTACAAAGAATGAATGGAAAACCTCTCTGCTGGAAAACCATCAACAAAAAACTCTCCTTATCATATATACAAACTAATTATGTCATCACCTTGCCCCCTACCAATCAAAATCACATCCCGAGGAGTCCCAACATGAGGCTGCAACTACATTTTAGCCCATCCCACTGGACACAGCCAATTATTCCTATCCTTTCCAATACTATCTGCCTGCTCTTTCACATCTGATTTGTATTAGATATACATAACCAGGTATGCTCAGAAGAAATAAACACTGAAATATCACCCAAACTAGTGGCCAAAACAACTCTGAAACCCTAAGAGCTCCATAATACATCCATAAAGTGAACATAACAAAGTATAGTCCAATGAATCTCCATTTAGCAATGCTAATCCCTACAACAAAACTTTCAAAGCCTGTCTTGTCAATAGCCATCATCTAGCAGTCTTCACACTATCAGCCCTACCCCAACTCTTCAACATACAAACTACAGTCCAAGATTTAGTAACATCATATAAGCCTGCCACCCATTCAACTATACTAGTCGCAGCAAAGTAAACCTTGGCAGACTGAACTGCCTTACCTTGTTCCCAAGCTTGAACCCAATATCTCAACAACAATCCTTCCCACCAAATTTCTTCCTCCACAAGCAGCTGCAACACAAATTTAACAAAATCTTGCAAAGCCCTACCATATGCTGTCCTTTTAAAAGTTGCCCAGGATTCCTGTACCAAGGATCTGATCCTTCCAACCCAACCTGACACACCTCATCTAGCAACACCAACAACTCCTACCACTGCCATATAAACTGAACAAAAATGAACCCTTTTCTCCCGCAATTTCTCCTGCTAGACCTTTGACACCAGCCAAATTGGAACTAACTTCAAACAGTCAACATCCCTCCTCCAATCATCCTTCCATCTTGTAAAGCAGTGAGCCACAAACTATCCCCCGAAAAAATATGCCCCACATCCTGATACTACTTGCTGCATCTTTAAACAATCGCAGATCCCCTTGAACAACTGAACCTGCATGCCAAAATGCCACACCATTAAACTGCTCCAAAAAAGACAACTATAATGCTAAACCAGCATGTGCCAACTTATTAACCCTCACCCAATGATGTTTGCTTTTCCCTCCATTCAAAAAAAGGCCATGAACCCACAAAAAGAATGATCCTCCATGACATCCTTAATCTGCACCTTGTCCTTGGATTTCCCCACTGAATTTTTTCTTTCAAACATGCTACTTTCACATCTGGTAAACAAAACACACCATAGCCTGCATCCACTAGCAATCCCATAAAACAATGGCTCGCTTGAGCCTTCCAACTTCTGCCTAACCAAAAGAACACCCAGTTCCTCACTCAACAACACCAGCATACCTTCCACTGCTCTGTCAAACCCTACACCTATTCTTAATAAGTCATCAAGATAATATACCGTCTTCTGGCAGCCGATCCATTGCTGCCAAATCCAATGGAGAGCAGTGCTAAACCTCTCAAAGTAGCACAGGCCATCGAGCATCCCATCAGCATAACATTGATATAGTAAAAATGAAACCAAACTACCCTGCCCAACAATGGACACTCTTTCTCTCAAACTGGTAATAAATGAAAAATGGAGTCAGCATCTACTTTCACCAAGCATGGGTCCATAAACTCCCAAATGATCTGCATTACATCATCCAAAGACACGTAACTGACTTTATGTCATCTCCCAAAACAAAATCATGCACAGAATTCCCCTCGGGATAAGACCAGTGGTGAATCAAATGAAATTCCCTGCAAACTTCCTAAGAATCAACCCCAATGGAGAAACCTTAAAACTGTTAAAGGGAGGAATATCAAACGGACCCAATAACTTACCCACCTGCCATTCCTTCTCCACCAAGCCTTCCAAAGTCTCTGGCATCCCCTGCAAGGAACACAGATTACTACAAGTTGAGCCCTCCCCTGATTTAATAGAAAATCCCTCAGAAAATTGAGCAATTAATTTAACTGCAACTGCAAATCAGGAAATTGCATGAGCAGCTGACACAATACTTGTAGGTTAATGGGAAAATGCAACCCCCGGTCTTCCCTTTGATGTATGAAAGGACACCTCCCTCTGCCCTCAGAATTTCCCTTGCCCCAGCTCCCCCAAAATCCAAAAAATGATAAATGTAACCAAACCAATAAAGGCTGCTGCAAAATCAAATTAATCAATGTGCTTCCTGTCTGCCACCTGCACAGCTGAATGCATACCTGCATAATTCGAATGATGTGTGAAAACCTACAGGCAATCAAGTGCGACACCATGCGTTAAAGTCCCAGCATACACCTGTCCTGACCCCCCCCCCTCAAACTTAATCTCCCTGCTAACAGCTCCAAGGCTATCTACCATATTGGTTAGCCAAATGTCAGGATGTCTCACATCCCATTGCAGTGACTGATACACTGCCTTCCTCTTTCAAACCTCTGATTGTACCACAACCAGGCATTCCCACCCATAGATGCAGATTGTGAGAAAATAAGCCAAGAGTGGCAAAGCCAAGTAAGTATTTTTCTCCAACCAAACCACCATGTAATAAGTGAAATCTAACACCCAGCTTTCCCATGTCTTTAGCTACAGTCTACCTATCTTCCTCTGCCCCAAGGCTGCTAAAGCTGCCAAAAGTCTCTACTATTTGCAGGTTCTAATTCCACATACATTACCTCATCCACATAAATTAATTCAATATATCGACATACTCCCCCTTCCAGATCTTCCCTTTAACTAAAAGCAGCATGTGAGGGGGGTAAAAAGATCCCCCTCCCTTGCCCCAGGGCCTGCTTGGCTAACCTATCATGCGGTCATATCCCAAAGTCTAACCCAACCTCATTCTACTGTGATTTCACCCCACTTGTGGACATCCCCCAGCTCTCCATAATCAAACCTAAACACCTGCTTCACCCTGCCCTTGACGTAACTCATCCTCACCTATCCCCATACTACTCCCAAGCCTCACCAACTGCAACATGCCTAAATGAGCATGTAACAATGTATCATTACCTAAAGAAATGGAAGACCAGTGCAACCAAATAACTAATAAACAGTCCACAAAGCACTGAGTAGAGGAAAAGCCTGGCTTTTCCTCTACTCAGTGCTTTGTGGAATGTATCATTACCTGTGACCTCACTACAAATTACTCCAATGGCCGGAACATCCACTGCAGCAGAATCTATCACCTGTTGAGTCCATCTCCTTCAGGCCATGGGCTGATGAAGACCCTGCACTTCTGCTACCTGCCTTCAACCAGATCTTCCGCTGTCTAGGACTCACCAGCTGGCAAATCCCAGAAAAGCTGCTCTGTCTGTGAGACAATGGCAGCCCATCTCTGATGCAAACTCTGTGCTTCTGCTAACTGCGATGAAAAACAACCTAAAAACTTTGTACAGAAAAAAAATCTGGTATGCCAGATATAGCAATGCTATTGAACACAGGGCATAACCTGCAAGTATTAAATAAGTTATCCTGGACAGCTGTAACTATTTATTATTTTATTCATTTATTTTACATTTGTTCACCGGGAAAGTACGACTGGGTGAAAAACCCATTTTCACTGGAGACTCGGGGAGAAATGATCCACACAGAAATTAAACACTGAAGGTAAGAGAGACAAGTCAATGTTACATGAACATATGATAAGGAGATACACAGGAAAAATTCATTGGTAAGACAGACATTATATATAGTTCCATAATATAACATATGAACAATTAGATATACATTACACATACTATTATTTGGTCATGCCTGTTACAGAGTAAGTACAGTCTGACATGGCAGATCAGAGTTCATTCACGTATAGATCCTAGATTAAGCAGTTTACTACTATAAATTTTATAAATTCTGCAGTAGACAGTTTGTAATTTAGTTTGCATTTGTAAAGAGAAAATAGGATTTGTCTTGAATTATTTTTAGCTTCCGTGTACAGATTTTCCTCTGTCTTAGGTTGTTTGCTAACTAAGCCTCTGTAGCATATGGACTCATCTACCTGGAAAGCAAGGAATAAATAAATTAAATTAAGCCACTAACAATGGAATCCCATTTCTTGAAAAAACAGCAGATGCTGCCTGATGTTGTTGCTACTACGAATGCAGAACTTGATTTTCTCTGCTGTTCACTTTAATGTCTGCTCTGCTATTAGATGAATAATTATTGTGCAGAAGCTGCTTGTTCTGCCTGCGAATGCATTCGCACCATACCTGTCAAATATCTAGGTTTTCACAGTGTGTCCAGATGTTAACCACATATTTTTGGTCTGTTTATTCATACAATTGAGATCTCCTGGTAAATCAGTGAAACTCATTGAGAACTGATGTCAGAAAATGATGACAGACATTTATGTTTCAACTTCATACCCTTCCAAAAATACCTGCTAATGCAAGACCTATTATTCCATCATTCCTAATCAAATTCCTAAGTTTGGAAGGGTAATGTTTAAAAAACAAATCCCTATTTTGGGCTGTTGCACCCCCCCCCCCCGTATCTATGGCTTTGTATAGATTACTTGAGCTAAGAGGTTGCAAGTTTTTTTTTTTTTTTTTTTTGTTACAGACATATTACATTTATCAGGAGGCATAACAATGTAGAAAAAGTGTTGGAGACAGACGAGGAGTGTTCGCACGATTTATGAAGGCTAAAACGGTAATGTAAAACAAGAATCAGTTGAGAAGAGTGACACAAACAGAACAACTGATAATTGGCATATGAGTATATATATCTAAGGATCCCACCATTGAATGAGTTTCCTACAAACTTACATTTTTGTGTTAACCTATTACTTGCTGTCGCTCGTCCGGTCAGGATAAAACTGACAAACAGTTGTGGGTTTGGTTTTAGCAGCTTTTTTATACACAAACACATCAAGAGTGAGGCTTTGTAACTTAAACTTAAATAAATTTATAAAGAGACTGACTACCACACCCATACGTGTTAACACTCTGGGTGTTCTCTCAAAATGGCACTGCTGCCTGCCCGTGCTCACTATTTATATGCATGTGCCTACATCTGAAAATGCTTCTTAAAGGTACAATGCACACTCTGTTCTACATCCTCTCTCTTTGAGAAATAGATCATACACCAAAGGACAGTATTCATTGGCATGCAATCATACAGAAATGATGTTTTGACATGCAGTTATACAGAACTAATTCTTTAACATACAATCATACAAAATCAAACATGTATACAACAATCATTTCCAGGTTGCTGTGTATTTTACAATACGTCTAGAAATATGACCTGATTATGTACCATAAAAATCAGAACTGGATCTAGCAATAGGGGCTCTCTTCAAAAGATGTTCAACTTTGGGGGCAACTAGGACATCATTAGGAATGGGGATGGGTACTGAGACATGTTCTTCGTTATGAACATTGTCAGGGTTGCTCTGAGATCTAGAGTCTGTATCACAGGTACGATGCTGTGGTTTCTCCTGTATTCTATACCCACAGATTCCACTAAGTAGGATCTCAGCTGAGCACATAAGCCTCTCACTTGACCAATTTGATCAACGACTTTCACTGTTTGCATCCTCACTATCTCTCCTCCTTTCAACAGATGAAAAAAATCTGCTCTTTTTTATCATAGCTGGACTTCTAAAAGGAAAGCTTCTTAAAGAGTTGGGCTTTGATTGCTCTGTTGTTTGCAGCATTAGACAACAGCAAACTAGAATTGATAGGCAAGGTTGTTCTGGTTTGCCTAGATAGACGTCTCTGAGCAGGCGAGCCAAGTAGATTGTCACGGGGAATATTTCTGAGATTAAGTAAACTCAAGAAAATATCAATATTGTCACGCTTTGACCTCTCCAGTAATTCCTTTCCACTCTGTGCTGCACGTTCAGCAAGGGCATTTCACTGTGGGAATTCCAGACTACTAGTAACATGGATAAAGTCCCAGTCTTTTGAAAATTTCTGAAACAATTGACTGGTAAACTGAGTACCATTGTCAGAAATAACTTTGTGTGAGCTGCCATGGACTGAGAAATGACGTTTCAACTTAGTAATGACAACCCTGGATGTTAGTTTAGGTATAAAATCAATCTAACCAGTTTGAATGAGAGTCTACCAACACTAAGGAATGATGATTGTTACACTCAATATGTCAATGGCTACTGTTGACCAAGGTTGTTCAGGAAACTGGCTTAGCTGAAGTGGCTCTTTTTGCAAATGCAGTACTATTGCAAACTGAACAAGATGAAAGTACTTTTCAATGTCTTTCGACAGAGAAGGCCAAAAACACAAGTCCTCTCACCCTTCTTTTGGTAGCTTCAGAACCGGGGTGGCCACAAGGCAAAATCTAAATGTATCCAAGTTGTAAGGAAGTAGGGACAATAATTTTGGGAACTTTGAAAATGATAGCATCTTCCATCAACATCTCATCTTTGCATGGAAAAAAAAGTTTGCACGTCTGGCGGTACACAAGATCGTTTTGATGGCCATTCAACATTGATGAAGTGGTTGACCTTCTGCAAGACTGGATCAGTTTTTGTATGATCTCTCAGCTCATCAAGTCTTGTAGTAGAAAAATTATGCACTTACATGACATCAAAGTCAAAATTCTCTTCATCAAGCTGTTCTGTGGTATTTCTGGGCAATCTGAATAAGGTAACAGCCAGATAAAAAAGTCTGCCTTTTGTATAGACCATTTTGAAGTTGTGTATTTGTAATCTGAGCATCATTCTTTGAAGTCTTTCTGGAGCTGTATGCATAGGCTTCTTTAGAATAGTGACCAGAGGTTGATGATCATTTTCGATTTGGATAGCTCGGCCATAAATATAACCATGGAACTGCGAACATGCGAACACAATTGCCAAAAGTTCCTTCTCAATTTGAGCATACTACATCTCAGATTGGGTAAGAGTTGAAGATGCATAGGCAAAAGGTCTGCCCTGTTGAAGAATAACTGCACCAAGGCCAAACTTTAAAGCATCACAGGAACGATCTACTGGTTTGTGGAAATCATAATGTAGGAGGGTTGGAGATTTGCTGTTTGAGGTTGGTGAATGCTCTCTGGTGTTGTTCCAACCATAATCAGGCAACATTTTTGCATGTCAGCGCTCTTAAAGGCACTGATAACTCACTAAAATCAGGGATAAATTTGCTCAAATAGTTAACCATACCAAGAAAATGCTGTAGGGCTTGGACATTGTCTGCAGCTGGCATCTTAAGAATGACTGCTTGTTTGGAAGGGTCTGATTGTAAACCTGTACTGGTAAATAAATGACCTACACAAGTAACTTCTGGTAGCCTGAATTTACATTTCAGATGACTGAACTTTAAATTCACTTCACTTGCTCTGTCCAGAACTTTCCTGATGTTTCTGCCATGCTCTGCTTCACCATTACCTCCAAACAGTAAATCATCCTCTATTATAGAACACAGATAGCCCAAACTATTTGCTCAATTGCACACTGAAAGACTTCACTGGCAAAATTTATTCCAAAAGAGATTCTGAGAAATCTGTATCTACCAAATGTTGTGCTAAATGTAGTCAATAGTGAAGATTTCTGATCAAGAACTACTGGCCAAAATTAACTCTTTGCATCCAAGACAGGAAAAAAACAGTGGCACTTGGCATGAGAATAGCAACCTCCTCTACTGTATGCATAGGATGATGAGGTTTCTTTAATGCCTTGTTCAAGTCTCTTGGGTCAATGCATATTCTGATTTTATCCAAACTTTTCTTATGAGCAGCTACCATGGAAGACACTCACCCAGTTGGTTCAGTGACTGGACAAATCACACCTTACTGCACCATCTTGTCTAACTAAACCTTGACTCTGTCTTACATAGCTATTGGAACTCTCCTCACTGGTCTGACCACTGGACTGACTTCTGGGTCTACTTTCATGGAGTACACAACTGGATGTTTGCCTAGACTGTCATTGAAAACATCAGCACACTCTGAGAAAATAGCATCACTGAAGTTGGAACTGGGACATATGCTAAAATGATTAACCTCTTTGGTAAAAGAAAGTTTCATTCTTAAACTGTCTCTGAGAGCTAATAATGACTCACAGGTCTTCTGACTACATAAAATTGCAAGCTGCAATTGTTCCCAGCCAAACAGCATGAAAACACTACTAAGCCTTCGGCTTGAATCTCTTCACTCCATATGCAACAAGCTTTGCACAATTGACCAAATTAAGTTGCTCACCAGCTCTTACTCTAGCAAATGCTTCTGCTGATATAACATTACACTTTGAACCAGTATCTACTTTGAGCTCCTTGGGTTTGCCATTGATCAGGACAGCACAAAATACGTTGTTCTTTGCCAACAAATCAGCTGCATTAGCCTTTTCACCAACCACTGATACACCATCTACATAGAAAGTAGGATTGCAGCTTTCTACATGATCATTTTGCTTTTTTGAGTGACCTTTCTTAATAACTGAATGAGACTTGCTTGATTTACAAAACCTTTGAAAGTGGTTCTATTTTTTACACTTGTGGCATTGCTGACCAAATGCTAAGCACTTTTCTCTTTTATATTCATGATTGGCACCACAACTTCGACATTTAACAATAAGACTTGACTTGAGTTTTGATGACTCACCGTTATACTGCAATGAGCATGCCCATTTTGCTGAGCTAGTCTTAGAACTTGCTATAAAGTTACAGGTCCTCCCTGGAAAATCTGCAGGGGCTGCAGTTGCCATGTGCTTAGGCCTGCTTCTGCTAACCACATGCTGCATGCTGTCTATGGAACTCTAGAGGCTGCTGAAACCATGCTGTTATCACTTGCAAGCATACTTGTGTGGCTTTCTGTGAATTCATGGATTTGACAAATCTCTATAGCTTTGCTCAATGTTAAATCACTGCCATGAAGCAAAATGTTTTTCACTGCAGCATTATTGACACCACACACAAACCTGTCCTTTATTAACTCATCTTTTAAATCACCAAATGTGCAAGTTTTAGCTATATTTCTCAAGTCAGTGATATAAGCTGCAAAAGTTTCCTCTCCTTTTGATCTCTTGTATAAAATAGGTGTCTCTCTAATGTAACATTTGTCGGGGGTTGCACATTTCTCTAAATTTACATTTCAAGCACTCACGGTCCTTTCTTGATTCACCTGCAACAACAATACGGTGGCTTCCCCTTCTCCTGCATATACTGCTGATACATACACAAATTAACACTCTTATTCAATGGCCTCTGATCTGGCAAAGTTAAGCAAAATAAATACGCTTGTATGTGAATCTTTGTAAAAAAAAAAAAGCTGCTTGTATGAAAATATTGTATTCCTGCTCAAATACTCTCCAATTCTCTGCAATTTTATGATCAAACACAAGTGGTCTGGGTCTGCGAAATGCCTCTGTCATAGCAACTCACAGTAGCGAAGGTGCTTGAAATTATGTATGAACATACACACACATAATTATGCTAAAACATTATGCCAGAACTTGTAATTATGTCCAATAGCACAACAGACTCTTTGAAATAATTTCACTTTGCCAAATAAGTCTCTGTAGCACAAGAATACTTTAAAATCACTGTACTTTGTGAAAACACTCATCAGTGTAAGAAATACTTCAAAATATCTGTACTTTGCGAATGAGCTGTACACAGCACAGCAAGCTCAGAGTAAGAAACACTTCGAAATGAATGCAGTTTGCACAATAACTGTATACAGCACAAGAACTTTTCAAAATGGCTGTACTTTGTGAAATAGCTCTGTGCAGTGTAAGAAACACTTGGAAATGGTAGCATTCTACGAATAAATGTACACAACGCAAGAAGCTTTTGGAAATGCTGTGCTTTGATTGCACTTTGCAAAATAACTGTACCTTGCACATAGCAGATTCTTTGAAATAATGGCTTTGGTCAATGCAAAATAGTAATTTGTGCCCAAACATGGTCGTTCACTAACAAACATGCGACCACCTTGCTTGTTTAGCTTATTTTTCCCTTTTATTGTGCTCCTTATGCCCATTTATCCTCTTATCATGCACATTATACTTTTCTTGTGCATGTTTTACTTTAAACATGCTCATTATGCAAATCGGAGGTAATTCTGAAAACCATATATGTATCTCTGCTAGTTTTATCTTAGTAGCTTGAACTTAAATAAACTTATAAACAGACTGACTGCTACACTCATACATTTTAACACTCTGGCTATTCTCTCAAAATGGCACTGCTGCCTGCACATGCTCATTACCTTACTCGCACCCTAACGTCCGTCACTACCGCATACTTACACAGCCTTTTCCCATGTCGGCATCCTCTGCGTCGGTGCTTTCATCCGTCGGGTTGGTCTTCTGCACTTTCAATCTTCTGGGGCCCGTCGCGTCCGTCTTCTGAACTGTCGATCTTCCGGGGCTCGCGATTTCCCTGTCGATGTTCCGACGTGCCGTCTAACTGAGGTAGAACCATATATATATATATATATATATATATATATATATATATATATATATATATATATATGTACATGCCTACATCTGGAAATTCTTCTTAAAGGTACACAAGCTCTGTTCTACACTTGCCACAAAAAAAATAAATAAATAAATAAATCCTAACAGGTTAAAAAGAGGTATTAGCAAACCAATGACTGAACATTAGTACAAAATACCTCATACACCTCAAAAACTAGATATGATGCATTTACCTTTGAATCTGACACACACACACACACACACACACACACACACACACACACACACACACACACACACACACACACATGACTTCCAGCCTTTCCCTATTTGCATTCTCTGATGCGTACAGTTCATCCAACCGCTGATGTCGTATTTTAAAAGAAAATTACATGAACAGGCATAAATATACTATGCCTATGTTAAGGGGAAATTGAAGCGCAAGCTGCTTGCCCAAGTATCCCAGCTACCCCCCCCCATATGCAGAGAGAAACAGTTACTTGTGGGTGCTTTGCGACCCTCAAAATGCACAAACCATCACTCATAGTTCATCTGGCAGCAGGAAAGCTGTGAGCCAATATTCCACCACCACCAATGAACTTCTACAAAGACTGCCACACCAAAATCCCCTCACCAGGCTACCACGCTGTCTACCTGATCTCGGAATTGAAAACCGCTCCACATTACAGCATCAACACTTGTATCTACACATACAGCTAATACTTATTTAACTAAAATTAAACCTAAGCAAATGAAGTAGATATTTCAGCTAACCTCAGCATTAGAATCAGAACCATTTCATTCAACTGTGAAATGTTCAAACATAACTATGAAAGGACAGCTGTCATGGCCTTCCAATGACCCAAACTGCCCAAAGAACAATTCCTGTGACAGAAATCGAACCCTAAGACTCACCAATTCAATGAAACTCAGCCGTATGCCCTCATCAAGAGTACAAAGCATTAAAAGCTGATAACAGTGACACTCATCCAAAGGGCAGAAAAAAATGTGTACAACTCTTGCCCTTCTCCCCCATGCTTACTATTATTAATACAAGGTCTACCTGTCTCCTGAAGTACCTGAGGTCGTCTCATACACAAGCCTGCAATATAACAAGTTCATGCCAAATTCTGATGCCTTTCCCAGTTACACTCACACAAAACCAGTTAAGCCCACCTTGCACTTAGCTCCTCATTTCCTCCCATCCCTTCTGCTTTCTCAATTTAACTATTCCATCCCCACCACACTAACTTTCTTCCACTACCATCTTAAATCCCATTACTATTCCTACCTAACCCACACCAGAAGATGGCCCTGGGCAAATTGGTTTGTTCTCAGACCTCATTTCTAAACTGGTGTCTTGAACGTGTATATCTTGTAATTTGACATACTTAGCTGGTATGTGGAATGCAATGTTTAACTGAGCTGCAATAACTCCTGTTTTTCACCTAATTACTTAATTAACCAGACAAACAGGTAAAATACTTTCATTTCATATTTTGCCTGGGACTTTTCTCTGTTTAAGTGATTTGCTCATTTTCACATACTAGAGAGAGAAAGATTGACATAAACTCGGGACTAAAAGTTTAAGCTCATTAGCATTTAACAGCCTTAATCATTCACTGTAAACTGCCATCTAAACTTTACTAATCATGCGAGACTGCCTGGTTAATATTGCTTACATAGGAATTATCCAGTTGTCATGCATTCAAGAAAATATATAACATAATTTTACAACACCAAGCTGGAAAGTGCATGCATTAACTTATCCCTTAGTGGAAGAAAGCAGTCAGCAGCATGCACTTAGAGTTTTACAATGCATTGTATTGATTAGAGTTATAACTGTACCTGGGAGAACCATTTCTGTGGACAGCACGGAAACTACATCAACTTCTAAATGCAGAAGCTGGAACTTTGTAAATGTCTTATTCATTCAATGGGAGTTCTGTTTATTGCAGACTGTTTACTGAACCTAGCAGTTTGTTACCCATCTATTTTATCTATTCTTAAAAACTATATAAAACTGATAGGGGCTGTGAAATCATCATTAAAATATATATTATTACAGTGCTTACGAATTCAAAGTGATTTTGTTTGTTTTACTATTAGCTTAGCTTTCATATATATTATAGAATTATTATTATTGGTAGTAGTAATATTTATTATTTTAACTGAGTACAACTTTTATTATATACTTGTTTTATTCTTGCTGCCTTCATCATCCACTGGCATTGTGGCAGAGGTGTGTTGTTGTTGTGTCTTTCGGCTTATCCTGGTTAGGGTTCGCCACAGCGGAACTCCGGTCTGCTAATATTTGGTAGTGGATTTTTACGTGCCAAGTTACCAGCCCTGACGCACAACCTTCAATGAAGGAACGCCCATTCACGCATGCCTCCACACAGAAGACGCTCTAACTGAGAATCGAACGCGACAACTTCTTGCTGTGAGGCGACAACGCTACCGCAGCACCACTATTGCAGGTAGAGGTGTGTATGGTTATAAATGACCTCATGTTTGCCTGTCAGTGCCATCATCATCATCATCATAATCATCATCATAATCCATATAACTTGTCAGAAAAGTGCACCGTGACACTATAAAATCCTGAAAATCCTAAAAAAGGTTTCCCTGGGAACTCTAGATTTAAAGCAATTCAGTGAAAGACCCATTGCAAAAAAGGCAATCAGAAAGACTGAAAAGAGAAAAAACTGCATACAAATGGAAATGCAGGCAATAAGGTTGATGTGCTGATTATGCAGAACAGCGTTATCTTTACTGGACAGGCTTTGAAAAAAAAATGTTTGACTACGGCAACTGCTACCTAGAAAACAAAGTTCAAAATAGACATGGATCCCTCATAGCTCAGTGACTTGGAAGGAACTGCAGAAATGTATGCTGGTCAAATGAATAAATCTAGTGAGCCACAGACTTTTTCAGCCACTGACTTGATCAGAAGGGCATGGAATGATATAGCATATCATGGTAGTTTAGATAAGCCAGTGAATAAGTCTGTTAGGAACTGGAAGTGATGGGAGGATACTGGACTATAAGCACATTTTCCGCACATGTATGAGAACAGCACAAAACCTATGCACATGTTGACAATATAACAGTAACCAAAAGTCAGCCCACTCTCGCAGACCCTCAAATATGAAGAAAATATGCATGTGCTGACAATGTAACAGCAATCAGAAGTCAGCCCACACTAACAATCGCTCAAACTATGAAGCAACTATGCACATTCTGACAGAAACAGTAACCAGAAGTCAATCCACACTAACAAACCCTCAAAATATGAAACAACTACGCATGTGCTGACAATGTTACAGTACTCAGAAGTCAGCTCACACTATCAAACCCTCAAACTATGAAACAGCTATGCACATGCTCACATTATAACACCTACCAGAAGTCAGCCCACACTAACAAACCCTCATAATATGAAACAAAGTTATAAATCATTAAAGAGCATTTTGGTCATTACAGGCAGCTCAGTTTTTGTTTCTGTCACAAGTCAGTACCATTGAGCTTAACTTCCACTTATATGTCATGTACTATACATGGTAATCACATATGATGCATTATAATAGTATGCTGTGTATAGTAGATATTTTTATGCAGCACTGACATTTTACCACATGCAACATCTTGACATGAACAAAGCATATGTCTGAAGTTTGAGGCTGTTCACCTTCCCCAACATTTCATTAAAGTGTATTGGTTACATTCTACAGCAAGTGTAACTAACTAGCCTTGGGGCTGGATATAACCTTCTTACACAAGCAGTACCAAATTATACAGATTTTGATTCATAAGTTCATAGGTAAGTACTAGCCTAACTGCCTTTGTGCACTACTTTAAGGCTCACCAATTTCCCTTTCAAAGGTAAGAATAGAACACTGTGCTTTGTGTCTGTAAGGCAAGCACCCTAACCATTATACCAGCCCCCTTTTTTGTACTGATGATAAAGACAGCACCTGACTTTTTTCTGAGAGCTGAAAACCTGTGCCATGATGTTATGAAAGACTAAACCCAGATACCTCACTACCTAAATTAATGTACAGGCTACTGTATTTCCATGCTAAATACATTAGCAATAGTTTCTTTCCTTCTAGAAAGATAAGTTGTCAAATAGTTCTTGCAGGTAGAACACATCATTTTAAAAATTAACATGTGATGGTGTGGTATTGAAACCACAATGTAAGTAAGAATCTTATCATCTAAAGACATAAATTGCTTTTGATTATCCTTAATGCTTGGCAGGCATATGCAAATAATTTTCCAGTACCTACCATGATATCATTTTGTATGTTTAATTATGAGAAAAACTGAATAAACAGTAAAGCTAAAAAAGAAAAAGTATAATCTTCATTGTTTTTGCAAAATTGCTTGCAAAGTTAACACGAGAGCATCAGGAAAAATTAATTGTAAAAAAAGATGTTTCAATATGTGACCAATACTCTTTATGTAAAGAGAACCCCCTACTTGGTCACAGTGTCATTGGTGCTTGTTCACCACAGATTAACAGCACTAAAAGCCAAGATGACAAATTCAAGTATGCCCTGTATCATGCCCTCTGTAACATTAAGGACAGTGTTATCACACTATGTATTCATTGTGCAACAAGTTAACCTTTCTGCCACCATCACATTTTAAATTCTTTTTCAAAGGAACATGAGAAATTAAATGGCAAAAGAGAAACTTTTTTGAGTAATCCCTATTAAAAAAATGTCACTAAAAGGGAAATATATAAAAAAACTATTAGGGATAACATAAAACTAATAAACGACACTAAAAGGGAAATATTAAAAAAAAACTGTTAGGGATAACAGAACTAATAAATGCAGACAGCTGCAATCCCTCCCACAAGCACACATACAAGGTTTGATCGCATTAATTTCTCATAGCACATTATTAATTACTCATAAATGAGTAGTTATTCATTTACTAGTTATTCATTTACTTCATGTCAATTTAAAAAAAAGCAGTACTGGTTCATACTGCCACTTTGCTAGAAACAGTTTTGTTTATGTTCACTGTCCATTCTCATAAACATAGTAGTGATATTTTTATCAGCTTCCTCACTTGTTTCCAAGGACCTAACCAGTATATAAATTACATTCTCAGCACTGTACTGACAAGAGCTGAATTTAATTTCCACTGTTCAAGTAAATTCATCTTCACTAATTGCTTTGTTTCAATCAATTGCCTTTGCTGCAATTCTATTTATCCTTACTTTTGTGCACAATGCATTATGCTTATCATGTACTTATTTTTTCCATTAAAGCGGATGTATTATTCTTCGAAGAAAGGATGCTTCAGATTATACAAGCATTCTAGGTTCATCTTTAAGCTACTTCAAATGTACAATCCCAGGCATTTCAGGCAAAGGCTAAAATATGGTAAGACTATTTGTATAGTAAACAAATCTGAATAAAATTCTCTGCATCTAGAAACAATGCTTGTACCATGTATGCCTGCTGTCAAAGTAAAAATACTGATTCACTCTGATCTCTGCAGCTTTTATATTATTAAATACTTTTCCTGCTTGTTAATTTGTCATTACTCAGTTTTCAAAGTAATATCTACAGAAAAATAAATGAAACAGGTGCTATATACCAGGAGTAGGAAATAAATCCAGTGCAAAAATATTTCATCACTTCTGCCAGGTATTAAGACTTGTGGCTCCATGAACGTCATGCAATACAAAGAGCTCTGTTTCAACACTTGTGACATAGAAGCAGTTGTAGATGGTACGCTCATGTTTTGTTAGTTGTAGCTGAGCCAAATGTCTGGATCAACTTTACAGGGTAAAACAAAATAGGGTCAAAGGTTGTTTTTAGGCTATCAACCACTAAGGCCCTTACAAGCCTAGCTCTGCACCCCAAACCCATTTGGATCTTAAGTATCACTGGGATGGGGGCATGTTAGCAGGGAAGAAACTAAAGGACTCAGGGGGAGGGGTGTTAGTTTGCATAATACTTTTCTTACTGACATTGTTTTCCATCCAAATGAAGATTTCATGGGGTCGTAGGTAAATACGAGGTTAGCTGCCCTTCTGGGTCATTTAAGCCTGGCCAATTTCTCTCAAAGATAAGAATCAAACCCTATACCTTGTGTTTTTAGTTAAACACCTGAATTATTATGCCAACCCCATCCCTAACTTACTTAAACTTGAGTTATTGAATACCATTACATTAAATGACATTTCAGTAATTCCAACTGTGAATAAACCATTTTAGTAAAGGAAATGCCTTCTTTGAACAAAACTGGCTTGTCTTGAATCTGCCTTATAATTTCAAAGAGATGAAAAAATGAATTTTGTCTGGCTTCAAACAAAATCTTGATTGACTGTATGGCTACAGACTGATAACAGTCTCACTGGAAACCATGTCTGTTACAAAGGCAGTGATTGTCACAGTTTTTAAAACCAGAATGGTTCTACTATGAATCATCAACTCTCACAATGCCAAAGATTCAAAACAATGCCAGAAACACAGAAAGGTGAAAAGTGTAACTTTAATAATTTTTTTGAATGGGGCCTGCCCCCCTGCAAACCCTGATGGCCCCTCACACCTGTTGAATGTATATATATATACTAATTATAGGTCACACCAATTCAAAGAAGTGGGAAATCTCCAAAAAAAAAAAAAAATCATTGCCAGCACCCAGAATCAATAGGGAAGCATCCCCCCACCAGACAAGTCAACTCCGATGTTTCTGCAACTTGTGGAAAAGTAAACCCCTGAGTACGTCAACAAGAAATAAAAGCAATTGAACTAAATAGTTTTGATCAAACATTTAGCTCTAATGCTAGTGGGGAAATCAGTTAGTCCACTTCTTGAAGCAGCTGACAAATCTGATTGGCATTCAGCTGAAAACAATGACAGTAAAGCAAAGATCTACAGGAGCACTTCTGGAGCTTTGTTTCTAACAACTTTTACTATTACTAGTTAGTGAGTCAACAGCTCAGTGTATTAGGTCTTCTTCCTGCTGTTAATAACACTTGATAGATACTAAAGAATCTTCCAAACATATATACACAAATCAGCACTGCAGTGGTGGTGCTGCGGTAGCGTTGTCACCTCATAGCAAGACGTTGTCCTGTTCGATTCTCACCTAGAGCGTCTTCTGCATGGAGGCATACGTGAATGGGGCATGCCTTCGTTTTAGGTTGTGCGTTAGGGTTGGTAACCCGGTATGTAAGAATCCACTACCAATCATTAGCAGACTGGAGTTCCGCTGTGGCGACGCCTAACCGGGAAAAGCCGAAAGACACAAACAAACATACACAAATCATCACTACACATTGGCAGGCCTGAATGCTAGATCCTTACCATCAGTGGTAAGAAGTCTTGACAGTTGCGCTGCTAGTATAAGATATAGCAGGACAATTTTCAGGAGTATTTTACAGCATTTTTCCACATTAGAGGTTTGAAAAGAGTACGTTACAAACAACATTTGTCCACATTAGAGGTTTGAAAAGAGAAATGCAATTTTCAGTTGCAAAAAATTACCGACTTCTAAGTGCATGTGTTAGAGGGTTTTGACTACTCAACCAATTATTGAGAACAGGCTTAATAGAGAGACCAGAGAGTACATCTCATTGGCAGATTGCATATCATTTGACTATCAGATGACTGCTGATGCGAGTATAACCCATAATGAGATGTAGTTGATGCTAAACAGTAACCATTTTAAATATCAGGACCTGGTATAGTTAGTTCCAAAATAAGGAGGTTGAATGGTCGAAAGACTGGACATACATATATTAAGTCTGAGATGTCATTTCTCAGAATATTCTCTTTTCTCTGAAGTATGGTGATCTTGTAGCTGATATATATAAGTTTGGTGGGTGAAGGGGGTACATGGGTGGTTTGCCCCCACTGCAAAAAGAAGCTTTAAAGAAAAGAGCAATTTTTGAGATTTGCTCTTGTCCTGTTTTCAGTCATTTTTAGCTTATGTTAAACATCATAATGCTGTGTTATATTTTAAGTGGCATGATAACCTAGTAAGAGAAGCATATGATGGATAAGGATAAACCTGTAACCCCTGTCACAGTGATTAAATGTGCCTGTGCGAGTCTGACTTACTGCTTAAAATTACAATACCAAAGCATTAGCAGTATACTTTAACTCACCCCATTCTACACTCAAATCTCCTCTATCACTTAATGCAGGTTAATAACAAACTGTTTTATGGAGTACACTTGTACTGCAACTCCTAAAGTTCCAGCTATGCTGCAATGTCCGGGTAGTACTTATGCTACTATCTATAGACTTATGAAGCATTACACGGATTACTGGCACTACATACTTCATACTCTCTAGCATACTGTGATGATACATAATGATAATCTACATACTTGTTTTCAGTTTCTCCTGACATACAAAATTTGCTCATCTTGAGTACTGAAGTGACAGTTACATATATTTTACTTTAAATAGGTATCATTGCTTCTGTGTACATCAGTATAAATAAGAGTAGTCCAAATATAAGAGGACCCATTTGAGAGCTCAGTTGTATAAAAATGGTCTACCCCACTTGGATGCAGAGGTAACTCCCACATTAAACTGTTGCATACTTTTGTTTAACTAGTTCATAGATTCATAGGTGTGTACTAGGTGAAGCCTATATAAGCTTAGCCCAAGAAGATTCCCTGGCATCATTCTGCTCAAAGTTAGTTCCCAGTGCTCCTGTCAAGCAAGGCCACTAAAGTGATCCCCAGGGTGAACTTCCTATTGCCCATCCACTCGTAAAGGTATCCCTTAAAGAGGGCCAGTGAAGTGCTCTGCTTGACGGGAATGGGAAGTTTGTTCCAGAGTATGGGAAGTCTCTGGGTTAGGAACCTGTCCCTCCAGCATGTCCTGTTTATTGTGGTAATGAGGTTAGGTCCCTGGAGCATGTGGCATGGAGGGATTGGGATTTCATTAGGTGTAGCATATCTAGCACCTCTGGGTCAGACATGGCTTTGTAGGTCAAGCAGAGATTGACTCTAAGTAGGCAATAAGAGACAGAGTATAGCTGGAGTTTTTTGAGTCTGTCCATATAGGGCAGGTATCTAAGGCCTAAGAGCCTCTTAGTGAGGTATTTTTGTGGTCTTTCCAGTTGTTGTAGGTGTCTAGTGCAGTACATACCAAATGAGGCGTTGTATTCTATAATAGGTCTAATGAAAGAAGAGTAGAGAGGGATTATGACCTCTTTCTTCCTGGATGAGAAACCATTTGTAATGAGATGTGCCACATAGAAGGACCTTTTCTTTTCCTTTCTAAATGATGTATGGTCTAATTTTTGATGCACGTCATCTATCAGATATATTTTTTATGAAGAATCGCATTGAGTGTTTTAGCAATGTCAAGATAAGTACAGTGCTTCTTCAAATTCTATTTTTCCAACAATAAAATAAAAAAAAAGAAAAATGCATATTGAACTTTTTATCTGGTGACAGCTGACATCTGTTCCATGTCTGAGACTTGATTAAAAAATTAAAAATACACTAATGTAATGAATAGCTTGATCTCAGTACTCAGAATTGTATGAATTTGGAGCAAAAAAAACTCTGGGTCAGTGCACCTCACCCCAGGGGTAAATGTTGCCATATCTGCTCTTTATGACACTATCTTTAGCCACTGATTTAAATGCCGAAATTTGGCCTTAATATGATATATGATATACAAACTGATTTAAGAATTTGACATTACATAAAACATATCACGCTATGTATCAAAGAGGGAGGTGCTCCCTAGATTATTTAAATAAACATGTGTGAAGACTATGTTGAAGCTCTTCATAATTATTTTAACCTCATTGAGATATTTCTAATTTTGACTGTGGATAGACAAGTAAATGGTTTCTCTTTACAAATATGAGTGAGGTATGTATCAGTTTTATGACTAATGGAATCCAAGATTATTGGATGTTAGAAGTAACAAATGACCAAATGGAGATAAAGAGCCACAAAATAAACTAATAAACAAATGTAAAAGACTCTTCAAACACGACTGCTAATCCAGAATTCCATTTATTGAAAGACAAGGTGGCAAGAAAGATGAACAGTGACTCAAATCTAAATACACACTTACAAATATATAAACGCTCTACTGAATACAGCATTTTCATCTCAAGGGACTTCCTCAGATGAAAAAACTCAGTACTAAAAATTACTTCTTATTTATAGACCCCATATTCCATCTACCACCAATGACATTACAAACCCAATAAAAATGTCATGTTACAATTCCTATAAAACAACATTTAAACCCAATGAGAACTATTAATATAAAAACTAACAACTTACTTTAAAATATAAATACATAAAATGTATTAAATCACTTTCAGCAGTTTTAATTTTATTTGAAGCATTTGGTGTTATTTTATAATTTTAAAACCCAATCCTTATTTGTTAAATAATAGAAATAGTGGTTTGCCGCCACCTAGTGCCCTGTTTAAAAATTACAAAGATTCAAAACAAAACACAGTAAAGCTCTATAGGTTACAAAGAAATATTAGTTCTATTTAATCATAGCCTAGCAGCTCTTAGTTTGAGAACAGGGGCTAAGGAGACTGTATCATTTAATCTGGGAGGTTTATATGCTTCCAAAAAATCTGCTAGTAAACCTCTCTGTATTCTATTCTAGTCTCCCATATTCCCCCTCTCTTGTCCTCTGCAATATTCTCCAGGACAAAAAATGTGTAGCTTGCCCCAACACAAGTTAAAGTGTGTCTTCTCGTTTTTAGTTTCTATATCATACATATGTTCATACACTCTTCTCTTATGTTTTCTTTCTGTCTTGCCCACATTAAAATGAGGTATATTTTTCGCACTTTGCTTTATAAATCACACCACTAGTATCACAAGTGCTGTATGTCCTGCCCTCTATGACCTATTTCTTGCCTCTAACTCAGTTTTATTGGTTAATAATATATTTGTACTGGTGGCAAGCACCACATTATATGTACCCAACTTGGTTTTAGTAAACTTCTTAACTTTGTTATTCTCCAGCATTTCTTAATGTTATCCCCCCTTCTATAAACATCCTTAAAACAAGTTTCAAATAGCTCCTTTAAATCTGAAAAACTTGAAAATCATTGCCACTCCATTTCCAGTATATTTCTAATAATCCTGGAATCCCCATTAAATTCTGTAATAAAAGCTAGTTCATACCTTGTGTCCTTTGTTACCTCTAGCTCTGTAGTTCCAGTGATACTCTCAAGGGCAGATTCCTTATCTAAAATAGGTGCAAACCTAGTCTTCCTACCCTCCACAACTTCGACATAAACTTTATCTATCATATCAGCAGGGCGGCCTCTTTCTAAAAACATTTGCTTCAATTTAGTACATTCATTTTCAAACTCCGTATTTTGAGAGGTCATCCTGCTAATATGAACATATTGGCCTTTAATTATGCCTACCTTCTGATGATAAGGGTGTGCACTTGTGTAATGGAAAAGGGAATTTGAATAGATTTTCTTCCTATATATTCTAGATTCAAAAGCCCCTTCACATCTAAATAATGTAACATCTAAATAGTTTAACTTTTCACAATGAATGTGATATGTAAACTTCAAAAAATTAGAAGTGCTGGATATATACTCAAAATATTCTTTAAATTTATTGTCTGTTTCTATCCAAAAAATGACTATATGATCCAAACATCTCCTGTATAAAATCCAGCACTCCTTACAATGTGAATTTATGATGTACATATGTTCCCATAGCATCAAAATTAAATTGGCATATAATGGGGTGCACCTAGCCCCCATTGCTACACCAATGATTTGTTGGAAAAATTCACTGTCAAAGAAAACAAAATTAATTTTTAAAACTATATTTATCAACTCCAGGCTAACTCAGAAATCCTCATGACTGAGGTTACCAAATTTTATCAGGGCCTCCTCAAACCAATTTAACCCTTCCTCATGTGCTATACATCCAAATAAATCAACAATATCTACAATTACAAATAATACCTATTCTTAACTTAACGTTAGTTTATCACATCTTAGAAAATCCCAAGAGTATTTTAAAAACTGCTTTATCATTCAATGGGATTCTCTTCAACTTCAAATCTAAATAATGAGCAAGCGGGACTGTCACAGATCCTTCTGCTGACACTATCGGCCTTATGGGGGGATCAAAGGGATCTTTGTGTATCTTTGGAATACCAAGGATTGAAGGGGCCCTTGGCTTCTCATAGTGTAAAAATGTGAATGTTTCTAAGTCAATAAGCCTCTCCAAAAACAAATCCTTTAAAGTGACGTATATACATTTATAAGTAATGTTGATTTCATTAGTTGAAACCCTGACATATTTATTAACATCATCCAGTAAATTAAACTGGATCAAACAAAGAAATACTGACAAACTACGAAAGTAAAATGTAGACGGAAGGAGACTCAGAATGATACTGCACACAACACACGTTTATTTAGAGTAACTACCCGCTTTTGTTTGGCATGATACCAAACTTCTTCAGATACACATTACAAATTTCATTCAATGTATATACTTTAAAAACAAAGCATGTGACTGATCACCTGTTCCAGTTGAACTACTGGTCATGTGATTTGCATTATTACGGCCATAGAGTACATTTCCATAACATATTAAATAATATACATACATGATATATTAAAAACATAATATATTAAAAACATGATATATTAAAAACAACTTCCCTGTATTATTAAATTATCTATCTATTCAGATTTTTCAATTTTAATATGTAAGTCACAGAACAAACATCATTTAACCCGAGTGGTACGTAAGAATAACAATGTAGTTGCTAAAATAATTCATAAGCTTCCAACTTTAGTGATGAAGGCCCCCCTCTTTCATCCTTTTGAATTTGGCCAATAATTCTGCATTTAAAGCAATGTCCTGGATAGGATTTAACATGGCTCGCTAGAGCATTGTCCAATTTTTCTTTTTTAATTGCATATAAATGTTCGTATAGTCTCTTTCTCAGTTTTCTATCTGTTTTCCTTATATAGAGACTAGGGAACTACTGGTACTTAACTAAATAAACTACACTACTAGAATTACAGTTATACTTATATTTTGTTTCATATTTTTTATTTCTAATGGTAAAAGAGCTTCCTATATCAATATGCTTGCAATGGGGACAAGATTCACATCTGAACATGCCTTTGATTCTACTCGTTGCTAGAGCTTGAAAACCTAAAACATTCTTAAAGTTGAAACCTTTTTTAAAAACAAACTTTGGTTTTATATTAGTAAATAAAGGCCAATTCTTATATATAATATTACTTACAGCTAGGGCATCAGTGCTAAAAGTGATAATAAAAAATAAATTATTAGAAAACTCAATGTTATCAGTTTTGTTTCTTAAATCTATATCTTCAGGGATGTGTTCCTGAATGCTAGGGTCACATACAATTGCTTTATAAGTGCCTTGTGTGTGTTTATTAACTGCTTAATTTCTTAACTTCTCAACAAATTTATTCGGTTAGCCTCTTCTAGCAAACATTGAAGTTAAATTGTCACATTCAAGTAAAACAATCAGTTTCCGAAGAAACCATTCTAGCTGCATGAACATTGGCCTTTAACTACCAACTTTTTTTGTTGCTTCGGGTGTTCACTTGTAAAATGTAAAAAAGAATTAAAAATGTGGTCTTCCTAAAAATTCTGGCCTTATAACCATTAAACACAGGATCTTTAAAAAGATTTACATCTAAAAAAGAAATTTCATCTTTCTCATATGTATAAGTAAAATGAAGAAAAGTAGTAGTGTCATTTAAATATTCAATAAATAATTCAATGTCATAATCATTCCCATTAAATAGAATAAAAACATCATTTAAAAAATGTGTATAAAATTTTATATTGTTAAAAAAATTATTACTACTGTCATTAAACACAAACATGTTTTCCCATTGTGCTAGAACAAGGTTTGCATAACTGCTCTCACATGGGGACCCCATAGCCACCCTTTTTTTTTTTTTGCAAATACATTTTCTTATCAAAAAGGAAATAATTATTGTTTAATATAATCTCTAATAATTCTGCCATGTTCAGAACTTCAAGAACTTCTTAATTTAGAGCAAACCCATTCAATATCTATTTCGTGTGGTATACACGTATATAAATCTTTTACATCAATGGTTAAAAAAGCATATTGTTCATTGTATGTTATAGTGTTAATATTACTAAGAAAAGACCATGAATCTTTACATATCTGTATTTCTTTGACCACATATTTATTTAATATACTGTTGACATATTTTCCTATAGGGTATGTTAAAGACTGTCTACTGTTAACAATGGGTCTCAAAGGGGGGGTTTCCAGGTCTTTGTTGATCTTTGGAACCCCAAAGATCACTGGTATTTTTGGTGCAGGCATGGAAAAATAATTATATAAATTCAAATCAATTCTACCCTCAATGAATAAGTTGTTGACATATGTTTTAATCCTGTTATAGGCAATATTTAATTCATTTATTGAAACCATCTCATAGTTACTTTCATCACATAACATTGCTGCCATTTGTTATACATATTCATCTTTTTCCATAAATACCAAACCACCCACCTTGTCGGATTTCATAACCCTTAAACCACTGAATTTCAATTCATTCGAAAGTTCATGTTTAACAGTTGAAATATTAATCTGGCCTCTGTGAGTAGTTCCACTGTGACTAAATAATTTCCTAATATCTAGTTCACATATTTTTTCAAACATAGAAATAATAGGTACTAGAGGTGGATTTATGCACTTGGAACAACAAACTCACTTACACTTTCATTTTCATTAAAGATCAGTTTAAAATTCACCTTTCTAGTAAACAGTTTCAAGTCTATTAAAGTTTTTGCTATATCACCCCCTACGCAAGGGGACAAATGACAACAGAGTTGCTAACTGCGAATCAATTTTAAAGTTGGAATAATTATAGATGTTAAAGTCACCTTCGATATTTGTAAAAATCTTAACAACGAAAGTCTCACCTTGCAAATGGATTTCAGATGTAATTGGAAAATACCAGATTTTACGGCTACTTCAGGTGTTGACGCCTGTTCTGGTAATTGAGTCTCTTGTTGTGACCCCCTTCGTGAAAATCCCGATAGTTGTCTTTGCACTTATTTATATTCTCTCTCCGTTGATATTCCCAAAATTCGAATTTCCATAATTTTGTTTTCGTTGGAAACCATTCCTTTGGTTTTGAATACACTCACTCCATCTTAGTCCAACGTCAGGTCCATTTGGGGGTTGTTGAACTAAAGTCGCATATGTAACGTCGCCAATTGCATCATCATTACCTGGATCATCATCCGGAAATCCATTAGCAGAACTACGGTTGTTTGTGGCAACATCGCTTCAGTTATTCCATTGTTGTGACAATGGTGGGGGTGGATACACTCTACCATTTGTATATTCTATATTATCATGTTCCAATTTCTTATTCTTGATTGCCTTATACTTTAAAATTTGGTTATCGATACTAGTAAAAATGCGAGTATACTCTTATTTATACCGCAAAAAATCTTGATTACTCTTAATCTGTGCATCAATAATATTAATTTCCTTTACCAAGGAATCAACCATTAATTGATAGTGCTTTGTTAACAGCTGCAACAATTCTAGTCCTTGCTTGTCAAAAAGCTTAAATAAATCCAATGAAAGGGGGAATTCTTTACTAACCCAGTTGGATATCACCAAATTCTAAGGACTTTGGGGACTTGTTGTCATTTTTAAAGTATATATACATTGAATGAAATTTGTAATGTGTATCTGAAGAAGTTTGGTATCATGCCAAATGAAAGTGCTTAGTTATTCTAAATAAATATGTGTTGTGTACCGTGTCGTTTTGAGTCTGTTTCCTTCTACATTTTAATATCATCCAGTAAATTCATCATTTTTGCCTCATAATTAACTGAATTCATTAACACAGTTCCGCCTCCTTTGTCCAGTTTCATCACTCAAAGACATTTGTTTTTCCTTAATTCATCTAATACTCCATTTTTAGGTTAAGACAAATTTGAAACAAATTTATTCTTTGAAACTCCTTTCCTTAACTCATTTTCAACAAGAATCTCATTTTTTTTAACTGGAGATGTAAATGTGGGTTGTATGTGCTTTTTCTTTTTAAACCGCAATCATTTGTAACCTGTTTATTACTACCATATAATAATTCCAGATTTTTCTTCCTTAAAAACAACTTCAAATCAATTGTTAACTTGCTAATATCACATTTCCTCTTAGGGATATAATTAAATACCTTAGATAACTCAAAATGCATTTTAGTTACTCTTAACTCACTATAATTAAAAATATTATAACCTCTATATTTTAATTTACACCCCTCTATTAAAATCTCCCCCTGTGGTATCTGCTTATCTACTGCCTCCTGCCCCTCTGTTGATCATGGTTCTATAGTATAGGCTCTCTGTTCTTCAACCTCTCAGACCACCAAAGGGGGATACTCTAAAGGGTCCAAGTAGTTAAACTGGGGTTCAAAATCAACATACCTATTCTCCTCTTCATATCACTCATCTTCACTTCCCATATTTCTCCTATAATTCATAGTAAACCATTCCCCTGTTCTTCTACCTGGTGGTTGGCGATAGGTTTGGTTTGGGGTAACTACCCTTTTCTGAAAATTCATTTCTGTCCCTTTCTAACTTTTTCTTTTTCCTAATAAGAGTACCTTGACATTTCTTGTCTACATAGTCCCTAACCTCAAAATATTTCTTCATGTACTCATCTATAGTGAATAATAAATCATTCACAATCTTTTGATTTATATTATTAATGTGTTCTAAGAATGCTCCCACCTCCTTCTCGTTTTGTCTAATAAGGGTTTTAAAGGCTGTTAGAAGTAATGCTACACCTTTGCAGATTCACAGCATTAATACGGTTACAATTTAACCACACATTATGTGGAATGATTATACTAACTGTTGGGTAATTTGCTATGATGAGTGAGAGTTTGTAAAATGTGTCATATACACAAGGTTCTAGTTTTGTTGAACTCATAGATTCCTGGCACACACTAATGGCTTTTGCACTTCAGAACCTCTGCCTATATACACTTATGGAATGGGACAGCTGCTTAGAACTTAGCATCCCTTTTAAGGATATATTTAAACTTCTTCAAGATATATAAGGCTTTATCAGTAGGAAGTGCATTTCCTTTGACTGCTCCCTTCTGAAAGTGACAGTCATGGTCTGGAATACCCCCAAAAAAATTGATCCCACCATTAAAGCAGTGAATTGTGAAACTCAATGTTATAAAGTTAAAGTATTTTATAGGCTGTAAAGCCCATGTGTCTCTAAACATGTCTCCAAACATGAAGAGCTGTGATGCACAAGACACATGCTCTGCTCAAGATAAATTATCTCAGACATTGCTGTAAATTGGAGTACTTGGTATACTCCAAGGTACTGTAACTGCAAAGTTGATATATAATTCAAATATACTGCGGCCTCATAGTTAATACATATTCCCCACTTTCACTGTAATAGGCACACAACTCCAAGTATCACACAATCAGATTTAATACATATTTTCCACTTTATATCAGTCTTAAAAACAAGGATAACAATTACATTCTGCAGAGTTACAAGCCTTTTGTGAGCATGAGTCACTTCATACTATACCTTGAGATAACAGTCCTCTATCATTATTTTTTAAATTATGACCTGTAGTGTCCCCATGTCTAGAGTAAAGTAAAACTCTTCCTGTTTAAAAACAAATTTCAGAGAAATGTATACTGTGATCAGAACATTGTCTTATCTTTGCCATGGGGCCATTAAATTGGTTAAGAGATACAAAATGTTTTCTTTTTCAACAAGCTGGATGTTTTCTATTTCAGATGTTTGCATATATTCTGTAGGGAAACATTAAGCAATGGTGGTACCAGGAGAACAAACTCAAGTTGGAACAAGGGCTGAAGCTGTGACCATGATAACTTGCACCTAGATGACATGGCAATATGAGAGGGTGAGTAAATGAAATAGGATTCGACCTTTACAATATGGTATTGTAGTGATCATTACTAGAAGTATTTAAGCAAGGAATTCCATGGAAGAAGAACACAGTGGCCCAAATGGGTAATTTAGGAATGATAAATAGTTAAGGTAAAGGGGATCCAGATTACATAGGGCTAAATACTCCAACAATAAGAATTTAAAGATGATGTGTGACTGAATAGGAAACTAATGCAGAATGGGAGGGATATGACATTAGCAATAAGTACCTGTAAGTAACGGATGTGCAGAATTTTGAACTAGTTGTAGGTGGCTCAGCTCACTGTTAGGCAGAACTGGGTAAAGGGAATTTGAGTGAAACCGTGAAGAATCAAGGGATGTACCACCACTGTGATGTCGTTTAGAGAAGAAAGAGTTTGATGCGGAAATGTTTTAAAGGTAAGAGGTCTTGAACAGATGACACTTGGTTCTTAAATGTCAGTTGGTCAATGAAAATCACAGTAAGGTTTTTCACCTTCCTTACAAAAGCTAACCTTTTGCCAAATTATATCATACTAGAGTGAAAGACTGGACAATTAAATCTCTCAGTTTGGAAGGAAGACACATGGCTACAGTCGTCGGTGTATTCATTCACATGTTATAACAGTTATCCATTGTTAGAAGGATTCCAGATCCTTACCAAATGAATCCACATCCAATAGAATGTCCTCAGGAAATGAAAGGAAAGATAATGCTGAATACTATCAGCATAGAAGAGGCACCGAAGACCTTTCTGCCTAAGCAGCTCTCCAGTAGAAGCATATATAAAAAGAAGAATAGAACTAAATTGGAACCCTGTGTGGAATTCTGGATTTGATAGGAAAGCTGAAGAATAATTTATTCCACAACTTATTTGGTATGAATGCAAACCATCTGAGAACAGTACCTATTGCTTCACAGTAGGTTTGAAAAAAAAAAAACATCAGTGCAATATAACAGTAAAAACTGCATGTCTCTTACTGTGAGAAATAATAAATCTGGGATATGGTCATAGCCCATGATACAAGTTCTCATTTTTAGACATTAAAATTGTATGAACAGTTTCATGACAGAGTATGGCCTTCAAAGTCTAAAGCTATAATAACTTTAGCTACCTGCAAATACTTTATTTCAACAATATGTATGTGGAAAGCACATGCTGTTTCCAGAAAAACATATAACCAGGCCTTTATTATATCCAACAGTGCCATACAGTCAGTGTCCCTCACTGTGAATGTACTTATTTACAGTATGCTTTTCTGTTATGTGCTCCTCATGCTATACTACTTTTAGATTTGGTCCTTGACTTTTTTACAGTCTCCTTCACATTTTTTGTAACTGCCATACTGGTGGGACAGAAAATTAAAATCTTTATAGAAAAATTGTATTTACAAAATTAATGAGAAATTTTCTACAAAGACAAAAACAATGGCTTTTATATTTGCAATATTCTTAAGCCACTTAACAGGCAGTTTTTTTTTTCTTTTTTCTTTTTTTTTTGTTACCAATCATTT
>NC_056741.1:975110596-975135596 GCF_019279795.1 Protopterus annectens | reverse complement strand
TGTGAATATCAGCATGATGCAATGCTTGTGTTGTCGCTATATTGGAACTGTGTGTTGTGTGCATATTAAACTGCTAATACAGACGTTTGTGTTGAACAGGGTTTGTACAGTACTGAGCTTCAAAGATGCAGCCACAGTGTACTTTGCTGGAACATAGAACATTAACTTGCAAAACTTAAGAACAGTTAAGGTTAAGTTACTTTATAGCTGGGCTATTAACAAGAGATGTTATCTATCAGTTTCAAGGCAGTGGTAGACACAATGTCTAGAGCTATAAGTTTTTGTATTGTCTTGGAAAAGAAGTTTGAGATGCAAAAGTGTTTTATTGCTTTATGACTTCCTAGCAGCTGCACAGATCTGAGCAAACATCTGAGAGACTTGCATTTTCACACAGAGATGTTAAATTCTGTTAGTTTCTGAAAAAAGGTGTTCAGCTTGGAAAATCAAGTCAGGTAACAAAAAGTGATGTCATCCAAGTTAACCCAGCAGTAATATTTGATATTAATTTAAGAACTCTCTCAGAGAGAGACTGGGCATTTTGTATTTTGTGTTTGTCCAAACAAGAACATGCACTCATCATCACATCTGCACTTGCCATTCTGTAAGTAAGTTGTTTAGGGCATAGTACCTCTTTTAGATATAGTTAGGAATATAGTAAAGATTAGTTTATATGTTTTCTGTATTTATTTGAGACTGTCCTGCAATGTTGTTTTAAATATCCCCTGTGATTTTGAACTCTGAAGTTACTGTGTTGCTTTATTTACTGTGGTCTCTGTGTGTTCTTAAGAGAAATTGCACTTTACTGTGTGTGTGTACTTGTCATCCTCCCATTGTGTACATCCCCCACTGTTGCATAGATGAGGATTAAGAGTCCTTGATTACTGGGTCAGTGTTAGGGCATCACAACCATAACAGGTGCATCATTTGTCAATATGCAAAAGGTTTTACAATTTTAATGATGGTACATGAAAATGTAAGTATATAGAAGGCTGTAGTACTTACTTAAAAAGACCATGTGATGCAGCAGAGTGTCTCCTGGTTTTGACCCAGTTTCAAAGTAGTACATTTTGGTACAATGGTAGAGTGATGCTTAGCATGGGTAGTCAAGTTAATGATGCCAACATAGAGCACCAGTTTAATGAGAAAATTCAGCTGTAACTTTGTATGCTGTCTCTCTGGTGGCACAGAGGAAGAGAGCCCTGATTATGACCCAGGTGACATGAGTTTGATCAGTGACTTGGGCTGATACTGGAGCAGCAGGGAGAGATGGATGTTACCATCTCAGGTGGGAGGAGAGGTCCTTTGGGAGTTCATAGGTGTGTACTAGGTTAATGGACCTGGAGCCTTTACAAGCCTAGCCCATAGAAGTGCCCTGGCATCGTGCCACCCAACATTAGTTCCCAGTGCCTCTATCAAGTAGAACCACTGGAGTGAGCCCGGGTGAACTTTCTATTTCCCATCCACTCATTAATATTTCTCTTGAAGAAGAGCAGTGAGGTTCTCTGCTTGACAGCTATGGGAAGTCTATTCCAGGGCATGGGCAGTGTCTGGGTTATGAACCTGTCCCTCCAGCATATTCTGTTGATTGTGATAATGAGGTTGAGGTCCCTGGAGCATGTGGTGTGGAGGGATTGGGATTTCTTTAGATGTAGCATTTCTAACAGAGCTGGGTCAGATATGGCTTTGTATGTCAAGCAGAGATCGCCTCTTAGTAGACGATATGAGACAGAGAATAGCTGGAGTTTTTTTGAGTCTGTCCGTGTATGACATGTGTTTAAGGCCTAGGATCCTCTTCACGAGGTACCTTTGTGGCGTTTCCAGCTGTTGCATGTGTCTAGTGAGGTACATGCCAAAGGGGGCATTATACTCGATGATTGGCCTAATGACAGAAGAGTAGAGAGAGATGATGAACTCTTTCTTCTTGGATGCAAAACCCTTGGTAATGAGATGTGCCACATAGAATGACGTTCAAACCACAGTGGCAATGTAGTGATTGAAGGAGAGGTTGCTGTCAATCTGTGTCCCCAGATCTCTTATAACCCCTTCAGTGTTCAGTGGGCTCCCATCAATGTGGTAATTAGTGGAAATGATTTTTTTCCAAAGGGGATGATGAAGCATTTTTTGGCACTGAGCTTAAGGCCATGGTTTCGACACCAGTCATTCGTCTCAGTGAGGCCTTTCTGTAAGATGTCTACATCACTTGGGGAGTTAATAATGGCACCCAGCTTGCAGTCATCTGTGAACTTGGTCAGACAGAGTCCCTCTGTGTTGGCCTGGACTTCTGAGAAGTAGATGCCAAACAGGAGAGGACCCAGCACAGATCCCTGTGGGACTCCGCTCGTGATTTGTAGTCTGCTACTTTCACACCGTAGGTTCTATCTGTGAGCCAATTTGCAAACCCCCTAGAGATATAGGGGTTAATGCCCAGTTTGATGAGTTTATCAATAATTCCTGAGTGGGGAATGGTATCAAAGGCCTTGACCAGATCGAGGTAGGCTGTATGAACTGCCTTGCCATCATCCACAGCTCTGGTGACTGACTCAAAGAAGTCAACCAGGTTGAGCAGGCATGATCTACCTTTCACAAAACCAAACTGCGTGAGCTTTAGAGTTTGGAAATTCCCTATATTCTTGTTAATTAGGTCCAGGATGATGTGCTCCATAGCCTTACATATCAGACTTATCAGGCTAATGGGGTGATAATTCCCAGGATCTGTAGTTGCTCCCCCTTTATGGAGAGGGATGACTATACAGTGCAACATTCGGTAGGGACAAAGCCTGAGATGAGGCTGTGATTAAACAGGACACACAGATGTGGTGGTAGTTCACTTTGTAGTTCATGTAGAACACATCCAGGGATATTGTCGGGTCCCATGGAAGCTGTATTCTTGGCCTTGGACAATTCAGCTTTAACCTGTGCTGCAGTAATGCTGGGTGCCTGGCATTCCTCTGGTATTGTGATTGGTCCTTTGGGGGGGGGGGGGTAAAGTTGGCAGTGAATCTGTCGGCCAGTATGTTGGCAATATCTGTTGGCTGAGTATAGGAGGTACCATTGTGCAGTAACTTAGAGCAAACCTGGGTAGTGTGGGAGTGTCCTCTGACAATCCCTGGTGGAGATTTTGGATATCATGATTGGAAGGCACAGTTACAGTGGTGATAGGGGGTTATGACTGACATGTTGCAGAGGGGATGATGTGAAACACTGCACATTCTCATTGCACACCTGTCCCTCAGACATAGCATTTAGACCACTACTAAGGGGGAGTAACAGAGAAGATCATAAGAACCCACCTGCATATCTAGTTGACAAGGCCCCCAAGATATCCTTAATCACTGTGTCAGCTTCAGCCATATTTAACAAATTCTGAGGGGGGGTATCAGGAGGCTAGCAGATCTAGAAATGTATGTGGGGCACTGGGTTTAGTGCTAATGAATGAGACTTGGGGGGAGAATAAAGGTCCCAAATATATGTACTACCAATTTCTATCTTCAAAGGTTCTGACCCTACATTCTAGATTTCACCATTGATATAGCAGCATCATAAACTCTGCTGCACAGCCAGTTAATTGCAGACAATTACTGTTTAACAGTTCATTTCTTTTCTTTTATAGACCAGCTTTACCAGCACCAATATTTCCAGTATGATGGGAGTTGTGAACATCTGCAGATAGAATAAAAGCCAGAATATTCTGTAAGTATTCACATTCTAAGAAACACTTTGTGCTGACTGTGAATTATGTTCAGCATTTGGAAGGATCTGTTTATAGATTTCTAATACTTTGTAAAACACCAAAAATCTTTGGGCCTGCTGTAAACAATGTATTATACATACTAGCAGTCGTCTTAGTGGGAAAACTCAGCTGCAATGAAAAGGAAGTGGAATGGGCCTGATTTATTTAAAAACAGTAGAAAGACGCTCTCAACAGAAAATAATATAGCCAGTTCTGAAGCATAGCATCTCTGTGTGACAGAAGAAGAACCACTGTTCGCAAATGACAATTGCAATGATTCACTTTACAACATCTTTATAACTCAGGAGTGATGATGGAAAATGTCTTCCTGTACTGCTATTTTTACAGCGTAAACACTGACACTGTAACTATTCCTCAACTATTCAAATAAAACGTTAAAAAATAATGCATCACCATCTTGCATAACCATCACTGTATTCAAACAAAATCAAAGATGTGACGGACTCCATTCAAAATGAGGTTATTAAACCAGACAATTACCAAGGAAAAAAGAAAAGCTATCCTGAAGGACACTCACCCTGTTTATACAATATATTTTAAACTGCAGTGCTTTTACTTTATTTCTTTTAATGGATATTTAATGGTTTCTGTTTGATTTTTACTACTTTAAGTATAGCACAACCCATTATGAATGCATTAGGTACTCCTCTGGTTATTCTTACACTGACTGATAGCTTCTCTGTGAACCAATATATAACACATGCTACCATTAATACACAAATTGGTGTGCATTGTTACTGTAATGTTGTTAGAGTACCTTAGAAGTGCAAAGACCAGTCGAGTTCTTATTTATTTTAAAGGTACAACAGGTTATTTTAACATGCAGGCAGGAAGCACAAGCTATAATCTTCCACCGAGAAAATATAATCAGCTGGCATAATATACAGCCTTTAGAAAATACAGCATTTTTGCAAAAAATTCCAGTGAGCATAAAAACCCATGATCTTCTGTTATAATCATTTAGGTACTTAGCTAAATTATAACACCTGCATTATAAGCATAACTGACGATATCATGTTAAGTGACCGCAATGTGATACAATCCAAATTTTTAATTGACTGACTAAAGTAAGTAGCCATCTGATTTGTCTCTGGGGGTGATGATGTGTCATTTTTAAGGGTAATCTGGAGCAGAGGCAGCTTGTTTAAATGGATTTGACTACAAGCAACACTAACATGGTACAGCACTATGTATTCATGTGTAGTACAAAGAGCTAAAACATATGAAATATCTCCTTGTATGCACAATACTGCACTGATAATACATTACAGATTCAATAAGCGAACAGCAGTTTTGTGCACAATACAAAAAAAAACAGAATTCTTTATCCAGGTTAGCCTAGCATTAAATTGCTTGCCAGTTTAAATTAAAAATGTCCTACTCAAGATCTGGTTCTGCTATGAAACTCTAAGCTCCTAAAGTCAACTTCCCAAAGCAGCAACATAAACCAAAAATGCCCAATATCCAAAAGGGCAACAATAATAATTTTCTTCCTTTTTTTATAATAGGGGCGAGCCCTCCTGTTCACCCTATATGGGGAACTAGCCTCCCACCCCTCCCAGCTTTATATGTACCAACTCCATGTTCACACAAAGCTGAAGAAGGGAGACATCTCCCTAAAGAAGTGAATCATTGCTGGTGTACCATTAGAAATCAGACCTGCAAGGATTTCCTATTGGAAAAAGTGCTTGGCATTATGTCGTTTGTCTTTTTTTCTGTGGGCTACTGATGCTCAAGCAATTTCACCTCAAGTATGTGAAGGGAACCTCAGGATTTTCTCTGTATGTTTTCATTTTGATGGGAATTAATGGTAAACTGGTGAATAAGTTTACATAAATAAGTACAAAGCAGACATGCGTGTATCTTGCCTTATTATGAACATCCTTGCAATTACCTAGCATACCTATCATTAATAGGATGAGTACCAGACTTATGCATATATGTAACATAATGCAGGGAGGTCATGTGATCCCATTGTCCAGAGAGAAGATATTCCACTTTCCTTTTCCTTGACAAGTAAAGCATGACTGTTTATACATTAAAAGTTGTGTGTATTATATTATAGGATTTCATACATGTTATTTTCAAGTCTCGGTCATGTTTAGAGTTAACTAGATCACCATATCTCACTAATACTTTGTGTGTCATTGATCATCTGCCTCTTCCCTGAGTCTTGGAGCTTTACATAAGCATTTTGAAACAGACATCAATGCAGCTCATAATGAATTTGGATTGTAATGGGATTAATCTACTTAATGTTATTTGGGTGACACTTTCAAGTGATTTTTATTCCTATGATGCATACGCTCATTTTTAGCTCGGATCTGCTGATCATAATAAAACTACTTGAGTATGCTGCTCTATTTCTTGCTGAAAATGCACAGTGTCTCCTTGCAGTAAAATAGACAACTGATATGGCCTACAGTCAATATGGTATTGCACTTGGCTTAGCTTTGCACATTTCTTTCCATCATGGAATGTCAATTTGTAGTCCATTTTATCCAACTTTGGTTTGTACAGTAAACTCTCAGTTAGCCAGAACTCAACCAACTGGCACTCTCAAGCAACTGGCAAAAAAAAAAAAAAAAAAAAAAATCAGAGAAATACAGTACAATTTTCATGTGTTACACTTTCTATTTTCTCCCCGCAGAAACATACCTTATGTTTTTAGAGTTTTAGAGTTTTAAAAAGGAAGATAGGAATAAATTTCCTCTCTCCCCAACCTGAGAACAAGTCAAACCTCAAACCAAACAAATAGTATAGGGTTCAGTATTAGTCAGGCCTATTTTTAATAGTAACTCTCAAGCAAGCAGGAAAGTACATTTCTGTACACTTACCATAAATGTAGTTGTTCGAGTATATTCACTGTTGCAGTCATCACTTGTGGGTTATCCCTGCTGGGTAGCCCTCAGTCGGCCTGAATTCCAGAGTCAAGCTTTTCCCCTGTGCCAGCTGCTGTCACCTCTGGACTGATGTCAGGTCGTCAGTAGTATAAAAGAGAGCAGCTGGCAACATTACATCAGTTTTTCTTACCTTAACCTGTAGGAGATCCTTGAAGGAAATGTCTTAAAGTGCCCCTGGTGGCCCAAAGCCACAAAAATGACAGTTAATCTCCAAAAAGGATAAGATTAAGGGGGAAGGTGGGAGGGTAAATAGGACTGCAACAGTGAATACACTCGAACGTCTACATTTATGGTAAGTGAACACAACTGTACCATGTTCTTCATGTTTCACTGTTGCAGTCATCACTTGTGGGAGGATTCCCAAAGCTGAGTAAGGGGAGGATGGAAGTATGAGATTCCTAGGATTGAGCTAGCATGCCTTGCAGGACTGCAAAGGCAAAGCCTGCCTGAGCCCTGGAGAAGAGAGGCAGGTTGTAGTGTTTGGTGAAGGTGTGGACCGAGGTACAAGTGGCAGCTTCCAGGATGTCCCTGGTGGGTACTCCTCTAAGGAAGGCAGTGGAAGTAGAGGTTGCCCTAGTAGAATGTGTTCTGATAGATTTAGGAGGAGCTTTCCCATGAAAGGTGTAGCAGAACTGTATTCAGAGAGATATCCATTTTTAAATGGTCTGCTTGGAGATAGGCTTCCCCTCTTTCCCTGGGGTGAAGCCAACCAACAGTTGATCCATCTTACTAAAGGACTTTGTTCTGTCCAGGTAGTATCTTAACTGTCTGTGCACATCCAGTGTGTGAAGAATTCTTTCTCCTTTATTCGGAGGGTTTGGGAAAAAGGCGGGGAGATGTATAGCCTGGTTTAGGGTCACATCTGATACTATCTTTGGCTTGAATGAGGGATTAGTCTTGAGAGATAGCATGTCTGCATGGAAGATAATGAAGGGTTTAGTGACCATAAGTGCTTGAAGTTTTGACATTCTCCTAGCTGAAGTAATAGCCAAGAGGAAGGCAGTCTTCCAGGAAAGGTGTTTTAGGTCTGCTGATGCAGCTGGTTTAAAGGGAGTCAAAGTCAGTTTTTCTAAGAATTAGTTCAGGTCCCAGGCTGGAGTAGGTGCCCTTCTAGGGGGCCTAATGTTAGATATATCTCTGAGGAATTGCTTAATCAAAAGGTGAGAGAAGACAGGCTGCTCAGCATGAAAGTGTGCTAAAATGGCTGAGGCATGGATTTTAATGAAGGAAAAGGAGAGGCCCTTGTTAAGTAGCTCTGCTAGGTAGTCCAGAATAAGTGGGAGAGATGGTTGGGAGCTGCTGTGACCTTTTGATAGGCACCAGGAGTTGAATTTTTTCCATTTCTGTGAGTAAGATTTCCTGGTGCTGGGCTTTCTGGCTTCCTTAATAATGTCTAAGACCTGCTTGCTCAACTGTGAGTTATCCCCGGTCCCTGGGGGATATGCCATACAGAAAGTTTGAGAGTGTGCTGGTTCCGGTGCAGAATCTCCTCTCTGGCTTGTGTCAGGAGGTCTGCAGTTAAAGGAAGGGGCCTGTAAAGCTCCTTGCTCAGGCTGAGAAGCAAGGGGTACCAATGTTGTCTGAGCCAATCTGGTGCTATAAGGATGGCTTTTGGTCCTTCCTGCCTTATTTTGAGCAGTACCCATGGGAGTAAGGGCAGGGGGAAATGCATAAATGAAGAGATTGGTCCATTAGAATGACAGCACATCCACTTTCCAAGCCGGGGAGTGGAACACCCTGGTGCAGAATTTGTGCAGCTGATTGTTGTGTTGTGAAGCAAAGACACCTCTGGTGTCCAACAGGCCTGGGTGATTTTGAGGAATGTCCCCTTTTGGAGTTTCCACTCGTGGGGATCTAAGTAGTTTCTGCTCAGATGGTCTTCTAGGGTGTTGTTTACACCTGGGATGTACTGGAGTATCAGGTGTATGCCCATGGAGGAGGCTGTCTGCCAGAGGCTCATGGCTAGTCAGCATAGAGGGTAGGAGCCTGTTCCCCCTGCTTGTTGATGTACCACATGACTGTAATAGTGTCTGTTTTTATAAGGAGGACTCCTGGTTTTAGGTGGTCTTGGAAGGATGTGATAGCCTTGTGAACTGCCATCATTTCCTTTAAGTTGATGTGCCAGTGAAGGTACCTGAGGCCCCAAGAGCCTTGGGTGCACTGGGTGTCTAAATGAGCACCCCGAGCTAGGTCTGAGGCATCGGTGGTGATAGTCTTGCCTTGAGGAAGGTAGGTGAAGGGAGGGCCCTTGTTCTGAATACATGTCCATAGATTGAGAGTGTTGGCACCAAAGGTTCTTTAGGTACCACTGGAGTTTCTTCTTGTACAGCATGGCCAGGGAATCATCAGAATGAAGGATGACATGTAACCCAATGCTTGCATAATTTTCCTTGCTGTGACTTTTTTTTCTGAGAGTTAGGTGGGAGAAGTAATTTGGCAGAAAGCATTGTTTTTCTGGTGAGAGGAAGGCTGTTTGGGAGGCTGTGTCCAGGAGTGCACCCAAGAAGGTGATCTGCCTGCAGGGATTTATGTTTGATTTTTTTCCTGTTGATAGTGAACCCTAGAAAGGTTAGAGTTGTTTGAACAAAGAGAAGGCCCTTTAGTAACTTCTCTTTGTTGTCTGCCTGGATTAGACAGTCACCCAGATAAAGGTAAATCTGGAAGTTTTGCTGCCTGCAGAAGGCAACCACTGGGGCCAGGAATTTTGTGAAGACCCTGGGAGCCATAGATAAGCCAAAGGGTGGCGCAGAAAACTGAAAGTGTTGTGAACCTGCTCTGAAGCATAGGTATTTTCTGTAAGACTCCCTTACTGATATATGAAGGTAGGCATCCTTTAGGTCTAGTGTGGCTAGCCATGCATTTTTGCCCAGCACTGGTAAAACTTTTTGAAGAGCTAGCATTTTGAAATTTTGGACCTCTAGGAAAGTGTTTAGAGTGGGCAGGTCAAGGATGGGTCGCCAAGTGCCTTTTTTTCCTGACACTAGGAACAGTCTGGAGTAAAAACCTTTTCCTGCTTGCTCCTGTGGCACAGGCTCCACTGTCCCTTAAGCACAGAGCATGTGCACTTGTTTTAATGCTTCTGCCCACTGATTTGGAGGTAGATTTTGGTAACCTGTTAAGGTTGGGACTTATTGGAAGGTAAATCTGTGGCCCTGAAAAATTATTTTTAATACCCATTGGTCCTTTGTTACAGACAGACAATTGTGTTTGTAAAGGGATAGCCTTTCTCCTAACCTCTGATGGGAGGCGGAGTAGGAGTCATTGCATGTTCTTAGAGTAGTGAGTGGACTTAGAACTCCCTGCTGTGGGAGTGGTGGAGGGCCACTGCTTAGTTCTTCACTGGCATTGTTTTTGTGGTCTGACTGGTCTGTCACTGTGAGGAAAGACCACTGCTTAGAGGAAAAGTTTCTGCTGAATCTGGGAGGTTAAACTTAGAGGAAGTCCTTTACTGTCTGCATAGATTTAGCTTTATCCTCCATCTCTTTTATGACCTCCTCTGCTTTTGATCCAAACAAGTGGACTTTATCCAGGGGGACATCAAGTAGTTTTGATTTTACATCATCAGGCAGTGGCTGTTCTTTTAGCCATGCGTGCCTCCTAATGACTGAACCTGCCACAGTGGCCCTACTTCAGGCTTCTAGGGCATTGAATCCACAGTGCAGGGAGTGTTTAGCTACTTGTGAAGTAGAGTGCAGAACATCTGCTAACTCTTTGGAAGTATTAGTGTCAGGTAAAGATGAAATTTTTTGTTTCATAAGTTCCAATGTGTGCTTTTGATATTTTAGCATATGGACTTGGCAGTTAAGAGCTCTAATAGCTAAGGTTGTGCATGTGTAAACGTTCTTACCCCATCTGTCCAGAGCTCTTGAGTCCCTTGTCAGAGGGAATTGTTTTTTTAGATGAGCTAGCCTTGGCCCATTTGTGCCCCTGTGTGATGACATCTGGGTCTGCTGCAGGGCTTTTAAACAAGTACTTATGTGAGTCAGGCACCCTGTAGTACCTGACAGGTTTTCTAGGAACAGGGGGTAGCGCATCAGTGGTGAGGCTAGATTCACTGAAAACATCATCCACCACATCCAGAATAGGAGGGATGGCCAAGGGTCTATGCTGAGGAAGATCTAGAAACTCTCTTAGTCTTTTCCTAGACTGAGGAGATCCTTGGGGGGGAGGCAGAAGGAATAGATTCCTCTGCATCAGAATCCTCAAAGGAGGGGAGAGAATGTTGTTCCTCACCTGAATCAAGGTAGTCTGAAAGTTCAGAAACTGGCTCTTTGTGAACTTCAGGGGAAGTATCCCTCTTTCTTTTAGAAGGAGTGGTATGGCTACCCCTGATGAAAGTGATGAGGTCCTCCGCCATTTTCAGTAACTGTGTCTGAGGCAGTGGAGGATGAGTAAGATGGTGACTAAAGACATTGTTTTCTTCGGGGTGGTCTTGCTTTTAGACCTTGGTAAATCCATTTGTTATTGGGATGCAGTAGTCAGAGGCAAAGACTTCAGTTTTTGCCTTGAATCGGTTGTGCAAAGAAACTCCTTGGAAGCCAGTGCCTGCATAGTGGCTTAGGATCCATCTGAAGTGGAGACAACCAAGGGATCGGATGATGAAGCATTCCCTGGTGGCATACCGGACTCCCAAAAGGTCTCAGTAGAGGCCTGCAAAAAATATGAGCCAGGCATCAGAGACTGCGAATGCGCCTCACTGAATTCCTGAGAACTTATGACTTGCTTCTGGGACGGGTCGTCTGAAGGCTTAAGTTTGTGTTTTCTGTCCCTTTCTTTATCTTTTAGTTTTTTGGGAATATCCACAGCCTGCTTACTGTTGGATGCCATTTTGTAATGCGAGGAACTACTTTGGAAATGCCTGGCTACAAAATCAGCTCTATGGCAAATAGTCCTTGAATTGAGCAGTGCACAGAAAGGACAATGGGGGACGTCATAGTCTGGGCCTAGACAAGTAACGCACAATGTATGGAAGACTCAGTGTGGTATTAGTTTTCCACAGCGGAGACAATTATTGACTTTTTCAGACATCAGTTAGTGCAAGAAAAAGGTCCCCAACGGGGTACGTAGCTTTAGTCGTTTTCAGATTTAACTTCCACTCTGGCAACGACTGACCGGCACACATGCAAACTGTTTTTGCTTTGGGCTGCACGGCAAGAAAAACTGATGTAATGGTGCTGGCTGCTCTCCTTTATACCACTGACAACCTGACATCAGTCCAGAGGTGACAGCAGCCAGTACAGGGGAAAAGCTTGACTCTGTTTTTCGGGCCAACCGAGGGCTACCCAGCTGGAATAACCCACAAGTGATGACTGCAGCAGTGAAACACGAAGAACATCTACAGTTATCTGGCATCTGCCAATCCCCATGAGTGCCGGTTAACCTGATAGTTTACGGTATTATGTAAGACTGTATCTTTTGCTCATTAGGAGGAGCTGTGCTTGTGACATGATGTCATCAGCAATAATGTTCCTCTGTTCTAATAGATTTTCATATGGGTCATTCTTTTTAACATTTGCATTGTCTAGCAATAAGTTGTAGCATCAACTGCCTTTTCAGATAATTTATCACTGTATCAATGGACATTTTATGGCATGTTTGTACTTCTTTCAGACTTCAGCTAGCAATCCTAGACCAGTACTTTTTTTTTTGGAGTACTATATTTGGCAAGCTTGTCTTCAATCTTGCAAGAGCTACAGGAGTAGTAATTCTTAATTTCTCAGATCTCAAGTTTGGTGAATCTTATTTAGCAAAGAGAAACAATGAGGTGTTCTTCAGTGATCCGCAGAAACCGATCAGCAGCAAGCACTTGCAATACCATTTCTGGAAAACCATACAAACCTGTAGGTTAGACCATATCTTTGATTTACTTAGTCACACTTTGCCAAAAAAAGTGCATCTCTTGTTTTTTTTTACTCTTTTCCCAATTTTTCTTCTTAAGATGTTCTAGCAATGTTCACTTTAATCTTTCAAAGGTGTCATCCTAACAGTAATGATATATCCATACTTCTAAATTAGCTGGTACTCTGATAATTCATCTAAATATTAAAATATATATTTCAGCTTAATATGGAACCACCTGCTACAACGAAAGCCTTGATCACTTGCTGCACCTATTCTGCTTGTCTGCTTTTTATCTTAGCTCCTCAGCTATCTTACGACCCATAATACAGCTAGTAAATTGAAGCATATAGGAAAACACATCTATTCACTTTAAAAACCCATGATTGATTTTTTTACTTCACAAAGGCAGGTCAGTGACATCATTATACTGTCGCCTATGTGCAAAATTAAAAAAAAAAAAAAAAACTGTGAGGGAGGGATGGGCATATTTTTGGGGGTGGGGGGATTAGAGGTGCTTGTCTAAGGTAGAGGAATGGTCCATAAATGGAAGTAGCCCTCACATGTAAAGAAGAAGAGCACAGACAGCAGGGATGGGAAGACTTCCTAGGATGACCCTACAGTTTTCAATAGCACCTACCCAGAATCAGCGCTAAACTAGGGGTGAGATAAGTTGCTGGCGGACCTGGTGACAGATGGGGCACTGGGCTGTATATCATAAGAATGATGCATGAGATCAAAAACAAAAAAAAAAATTATCTGCTAATGCATAATAGTTATAGATTTTTGATGAAGACAAATTATTTTCATCTTTTTAGCATGGCTTTCAGCTGAGCCACGGTTTCTCATACTAATACAGTACCTTTAGCTTTCAAAAATAATGTACATGGATATGAAGCTATGCAATATTACTGTATTATTTTATTTTATTTTATATGTTATGCATGCTAACCAGGTAAGTGAGCTGGTCTGAAAGACTCTTTCCAATCAAGAGTCGAGATAATGTCAAAAACAAAGTTAAAAAACTTTAAAACTTTTAAAAGTTAAAAAAGCAAAAATATGGAACAACCTTCCCCTTGACCTCAGACTACAAAACTCCACACCCTCCTTCAAATGCCTACTTAAAACATACCTCTTCACCAACCATCTATGTAACTGTAATTGACACTTGCTGTTTCTACACCCCATCTGTCCTGGACAACACAAACAACACCATTTAACTGTACCTATCCATGTGTGAGCAATAATCTATATATGAGTGTGTGTGTGTGTTTTTGTGTGTGTGTGTGTGTGTGTGTGTGTGTGTGTGTGTGTGTGTGTGTGTGTGTGTGTGTGTGTGTGTGTGTGTGTATATATATATATATATATATATATATATATATATATATATATATATATATATATATATATATGTTTGTATATGTGTATATATGTGTATATGGTCTTACATGTATATTTGCTTGAATGTATATATGGAAATGTAAATATTTATATACTCTTATTCAGTTGGGAAATATCTTGCAATGCTCTACCAGGTTCGTATCTAGTCTCACTGTATATTTAGTACACTTGTATTTTCAACTAAAGGGGGGAATATCTTCTTATTGTATACTAATGGCTGTAAAGTCTACAATCTATATGCTACTACTTTGTAATGTCTCTTTTGTAAATTTTTCTTCTCTCTGTAAACTTATGGAGTTTTCCCCCCAGGACTCTGCTGAAAATGGACATCCTGGCAAGTAAATGTTAAATAAATAAAATTAAATATAAAACGTGTATGTAATTGTATAAATACACAAAATAATGTCCATAAGTCACAGTCATGAATAATTACACAAAGTTCATATGTAGAGTTAATCAATGCTAGTCCACCCAACATGAATATTAATACAGTTGTAGGATTGCTCAATTGTACATATGGATTATTAAAAATTAATAATATCTTAAATTATTATATTAAGTCGATTTATACCAGATATGAGTTGGGGAAAGAATAGGCCAAATTATCTGGCAATACAACAGTTATTGACAAGACTATTCAAGACAGGAACATGCTAAGGCTTAGAGGTTAGATAATATCCTAGATCCAAGTAGAAGGTTCATTTGTAGCATTTCCTAAGGAATTCTTTGAGTTAATTCCAAAATATATGACATTGATCAGTGTGTCTTATTTCTTTAGACAAACATTTGCAGGTTGGAGAATTACTTTGGAAAGTTTTTTTTTCCTTTATCTGAGTAAAACTGGTAGTATAATGCTTTATTATGCGACAAGTCTGAGTTTTTTTTTTTTAAGTTTATTTGCCAGGCAAAGCAATGGCATTCATTGATATGTAGAAGCATAAAGGGTAAATAATCAAGTAGGAATAAAACTCCATGTGTAACAGGAAGCTGGGCTGCTTTGTTTACATATATAGAGTGAGACTGCTGACTACTAGAAAAGGAAATAAGATCCATAATCTTATCCTCAGGCATTTTCATCAAGGAAGCATTGTACTCTCAGTTAAGAACTACAGTTTGTAAGATATAGTCAAGCTTTGTCAGATGCATATTTAAGAGTGGCATTAACGTTGTTGCTAATTAGCGAATTACTACATTCAGTTTTGTATAAAATTAGCCAATAGTTACCAGACATCTATTCCTTCACTTTTCAAAATTGTTCATCATTTAACTCTGGACTTCTACAATAAAATGTTAAGTGCATTTACTTGTATGCAAGTATGGCGCTAATATTCTCAATTTCTCTCTACGGATCTATGAAGAGTATAGAATGGGATCAATACATTTCTGCTCTATTACCTATTCCTCAAGGTATCCTGCAGTGCTGCATACTTAGCCTGCTCCATTTAATATTCTGTTAGGTCAAATTTAGTTAACTGCTTCACAGCCAGCACCAGCTCCTTTTTTGTCCTTTTTCACTGATATAGGTCCCTTCAATCATTAACTCCATATAAGATATTAATCTAAGCTACATATCTCTGAGCATGTATTCTCATTTCTTGGGCCCAAACTGTGGCAGTCCCTCTCACCTGAATTTAAACATTCATCCACTAATTTCATGTTCTGTTCTCTACTAACATCACATTTAGTTAAGGAACATGCACCTGTTACCATTTAGGCCATATCACTTAAGTCTACTTTAAATCTTCTCTTCTCTTCTCTTCTTTAACACAACCACTTAGATTCTTTATGCCTTTTCACTTCCCTAATTCTACTGTAATCTCTTAGATATTTTGTGCATATTGTAAAGCAAAACATCAAATTTATTATATATCCAAAGGATTACTCTACCACTGTTATTGCAATCCTACCTATTTTATATGTCTGGTCAGTTTTTGACCCTGGGGGCTGAGATTGTAATTGGTCAGAATTGATCTGTGGACTATCCCAGTAAGAAATTGTATAAATAAATCCATCGTTCTACTATTGATAAGTTAGTTGATAAGAACAATTCACTTTTACCATACTTTGGCAAAGAGTACAAAAGCATCATCTTATTTTGAATATGGTTAAAACATTCTTTTATCCTAACCCTCAAAAATGAAGTGTATGATGTCTTCAAATATCATATATTTGTTGTATAGTACTTCAACCTTATTTATTTCAAATGCTAGGAAAATACAAAAGGCGAAGCTACCATTATAAAACAGTTAACAAACTTAAATTTCAAAGTCATAACTTAGAACATAAATTAATCAGAGGAAGGAAACGCTTTATAAAGCCAGCTAAACATGATTAGTAAAAGGCAAGTGTTGATAGCAGGATGCTTACTTCTGAGCTTTCTCTTTAAGTAGGCATACACAGAAATAAATTTAATGAAAGGTGAACAATGCAATGATGGTTTATATACTAATAATGCTATAACTTTGAATCCCTTAAGGAATGAAAAAGGTGGATCTGCATGCTATCTGTGACTTGATAGCAAAATAATTCTGCAACTTTGTTTGAATGAGTCAGGTATGCATATGCTGACTTTATGGTGGCAGTTATTGGAAGGTCATACTTCAGTACTAGAAAACATATTCCTTTCCAAATGGCAACTCATGAATCATAGACAGATATTCTAGCTGCTGCTCAGATTACAGTGAATTTAAATTTCTGACAAACTTTTCTGACAAGAAGAGTCATGATAAACCATAACTATTCTGACAATTCCTGCAAGGCAACATACATTTTTTGTGGCTTAGATCACTGTGTAAGAGTCAACGTCTAAGAATCAATGAATTATTTAAGTTTCTGGGGATATAAAAAAGTGTACACACCCCTGTTAAAATGCCAAGTTTTTGTGATATAAAAAAATGAGACCACAATAAATAATTTCAAAACATTTCCTACTTTTAATGTGACCTAGAACCTGTACAATTCAATTGAAAAACAAACAACTCTGCTAGAGGAAAATATGTAAAAAGAAAAAATGTACAATAAGCTGGTTGCATAAGTGTGCAGATCCTTAAACTAATACTTTGTTGAAGCACCTTTTGATTTAATTACAACATTCAGTCTTCTTGGGTAGGAGTCTATCAGCATGGCACATCTTGACTTGGCAATATTTGCCCACTCTTCCTTGCAAAAGCGCTCCAAATATGTCAGATTGCGAGGGCATCTCTTGTGCACAGCCCTCTTCAGGTCACCTCACAGACTTTCTATTGGATTTAGGTATGTGCTCTGGCTGGGCGATTACAAAACTTTAATTTTCTTCTGGTGCAGCCATTCTTTTGCTGATTTGGATGTATGCTTGGGGTCATTGTTGTGCTGAAAGGTGAAATTCCTCTTCATCTTCAGCTGTCTAGCAGATGCCTGAAGATTTTCTGCCAAAAGTGACTGGTACTTGGAAATGTTCATAATTCCCTCCACCTTGACTAAAGCCCCAGTTCCAGCTGAAGAAAAACAACCCCAAAGCATGATACTGCCACCACCATGCTTCACCGTGGGGATGGCATTCTTTTGATTGTGTGAAGTATTGTTTTTGGGCCAAACGTACTTTTTGGAATTGTGGCCAAAAAGTTCAACCGTGGTCTCATCAGACCATAACACATTTTCCCACATGCTTTTGGGAGACTTGATGTGTTGTTTTTCAAATTTTAGCTGAGCTTGGATGTCTTTCTCTGTAAGAAAAAGGCTTCTGTCTTGCAACCCTACCCCATAGTCCAGTAAATAAGGAGAATACGGTAGAGTGATGTCACATGTAGTACACAACCAGTACTTACCAGAAATTCCTGCAGCTCCTTCAGTGTTGCTGTAGGTCTCTTGGCAGCCTCTCTGACCAGTTTTCGTCTTGTATTTTCATCAATTTTGGAGGAACGTCCAGTTCTTTGTAATGTCTCGGTTGTCCCATATTTTCTCCATTTTATGATGTCTGTCCTCACTGTGTTCCATGGTATATCCAATGCTGTGGGAATTTTATTGTACCCTTCTCCTGACTGATACCTTTCAACAATGAGATCCCTTTGATGCTTTGTAACCTCTGTGCGAACCATGACTTTTGCTGTAGCAGGCAACTGAGTAAATGTCAGGAAAATCCTACTAGGACAGCTGAACTTTATTTGGAATTAATAAGAGTCTTTTTAATTGGTGGCAGGTGTGTACTCATGAAGACTGAATGCTGTAATTAAATCAAAAGGTTCTTCAACAAAGTATTAGTTTAAGGGTGTGCACACTTATGCAACTAGCTTATTGTATGTTTTTTAGTTTTTATTCTTTTTCCCTAACAGATTTGTTTGTTTTTCAATTGAATTGTACAGGTTCTAGGTCACATTAAAGGTGGGAAATTTTTGAAATGATTTATTGTGGTCTAATTTTTTTATATCACAAAATCCTGGCATTTTAACAGGGGTGTGTACACTTTTTATATCCACTGCATAAGCTTTCCTGAGATTGGGTTCTGTTCAATAACTGCTATGATGACTGATTTTCTGCTCTACATAAAGATGATGTAGCACAGCATGCAGGCAGAATCAAGGGCTGTAATATCTGGACAGTCTTCGAGAGTTTGGTTTAATTGCAATTCTTTTCCAGATTTACAACACAACTTATATTTAATATAGTGACTAAATCTGTTGGAGATTTTCTCTTTTCTGATATTCCTGAATTGTGGAAGACAATGTTAGATTTGTTAAAGGGTATAAGTTTATTAGCAGAGGGATTTTGGGACCTGTATGCACATCCACTCTTTGCTCAACTCTGTAGGGGAGTCTGGCCGATTTATTCACCTTTATTCTCCCTCAAACAAATGACTGTTACAGTTATAATAACTAGCGGGCAACAGCCATTTATCTTAAAATCTTAAATAATATTAAAAATAATGATGTAATTTTTGGCAATGTCTGTTCAACCATAAGAATCCACACTGGTTCCTACTTATCAGTAACTATTGATGATTGGTTGTAACCTTATATTTACAGCTTTGCAGTATTTACCTTATTTTTGCAAATATCTGTTGACACTTATGTGTCTGACTTACCATATTTAGAAGCTGTAGTGCACATTCTTTTCAGAGCTTCATATCTTATACCTCTGTATCAGTGCCTTCTACTGTCTAGATTAGTGATTTTTCAATATAAAATATTTTTACACTGGAACAGCTGTCTACCCGAGATGCATACCTCTCAACTGTACAGATTTTTGCCTCATATTTTTGGCCTGTTACTCATAAAATTGTCATTTATTGACTGCCAAATCTTTGAGGACTGAAGTCAGAAAATAATGACAGATATTTGAGATTCAGACATCATGCGCTTCAGAAAATTCGTACTAATGCAAAACCTGCTATTTTATCAGCTTTCTAAGCTTGCAAGAACAATATTTCAAACTTGTCCCTATTTTTAGGCCATTGTCCCCCCTTATTTATGGCTTTGTCTAGATTTATTACTCTAAGAGGTTGGGAGCTATGCTGAGATGCTGTTAAAAGAACTGCCAGTCATTTCAGCTGCTTGTCACTTGTCACTGCTGTTTCCATCCACTTGGTTCTTATCTGCTACTTTGGTAATCATTTAGAATGCCAGGACTCAGACTGCCCAGTCCTGAAAAGTGTTGACCAAAACCCAAACTTAAATATATCAAGTCCAAGATTGCCATTTCTCAGAATATTCTCTTTTCTCTTAGGTATGGCAATATCAGAATTGGTATATATAAGTTAAGGAGTTTATAGGGCATGCCCCACAGGTGGGTGAGGAAGGGAGGCGTGTAGAACTATGTTCAACATTTGCTCCTCTGCCGTACTTCCCATCCTTGTTTTCAGTATGTTGAGATGCGGCAATCTGAGTCTTCAAGTTCTTATAGCGACCTGCTAGTTCTGCTTACACTGGTCTAGTACCGCTACTGTTTCTAAGCTTTACTATTTAAACAAAGAATGTTTCAATCAATCCCTTGCAGCTAGTCACCTTCATTTGTAGCTACATCCTCCTGCTACTTAGATATCTGCCTTTTTTTTTATTTCAAATGCCCCCCACTTTTTGGAACCCAACTAAAGGAAAAAACATTTTAGTTGACAGTCATAGTATCCCACATAGTGAACTGATTAGGTGAACCAAGTCACAAGAACAACTGTTCAGGAAAAAGGCATATAGTAAAAGTTATTGGCAAATTACATTTCAGTATGAACCCTTTTATGAAACCTCACAATTCAACCAGTCTTGATACAGAACATCACTTTTAACCTCACAACATTTTTCTCAGTCTAGCTTTAGCAGAAATTTTTAATGTAAATTATTTCTGTTTATCGCCTGACTTACTATAGTGCCCATCATAGTACTCCTATGTATAATGCACAGGGATATCTCTGCTGGTCATTTCAACACCCTTAATTTAAAGATATATCATAGTGTATAGTTTCTGGCAATCTCTGTGCTTATGTGCATTTGAAACAAAATAACTCCTAGACTTTCACCCAGCTGGTAACAAGTAGAACATACATTTTATCTACAGTAATTAAAAGCATATTTCTTGAAAAGTAAAGCATCCTCACAATATAGCTTAAGCATGCAGAAGTTGAAATAATCATACAAAATGTTTCCACTGAATTGATTACACTCCACTAATTAAACCAAGTAGAAACTGCATTATAAATCAAGCTATAATATTATAATTAACTTATCCCACTGAAAACTGTTGACCTGTGTTTCACTGAGTCTCTATGATTATTGAAGCCTATGTTCTTATGATGAAAGCCTGCATTCTTATGACTGGTCGTTATATCACAACATGACCAGATTGTCAGAACACAAAGCTGACCTAGATATAGGCCATTTTTATACTTTATGTTTGAAACACAGTGGTGCAGATGATGCAACTTTATCATCTTTTTCCAAAACAAACATGTCAAACAATGTATAATCCAATGACACAAAGTGAACCACCTATCCAAATTTTCAATAATGTAGCCACTATTTGATATCTTATGCCTTTTTTATATATTTTGCCAGACAGTGTTAAATATTATAGCAATAACGCACGCCTGGGTGTGGATAATGCTGGATTTACCCACGGTTGGTGTGATTTGGTTACGAGGGCGAATCCCGAGTGGCCAAACAAAGCCAACCGTGCTTAAATCCAGCATTACCCACACCCAGAAGTGGGTTATTGCTATTATAAAATGACATTATTTAAGAAAAAAAATAATTACTTTTCTTAAATAATGACATTGTATAATGCCTACTTGCTGCCCTTCCGCAACTGTCTGGTATTCTGCGGCAGTTCTGATGTACTGCGCATGCGTATGCCTACGCAGTACATCAGAGCTGTGGGCAAAAGCAACGGAGAAAGCAAGATCTTCGTTGCTTTTTACAAACTGTCTCGCTATGTTAAATGGGTTTAACATAGCGAGACAGCTTTAAAAAAAGCAACAGAGAATCGCCATTGCTTTTTTAAAAGCTGACTCTAGTGAAACAGTGTGAAAAAAGAGTTATAGTAATGGAAAAAGTCCAGGCGACCGGACCTTTTTCCATTACTATAACTCTGATTTACAACATGCATGCTGACCAATCAGCATGCACATTTTTGAATATTAATGGGGGGAGTTGTATAATTGTGGATAGCACACCATGAGGGCTAAAAAAGGTATTTTATTATGTATTAGAAATGAGATCCATGCATGTGCACTGAGTAAGAGCAACTGCACCTTGGGTGATGCAAACTGATTAACTATATGGGTTTTAGTGGAAGGTCATACCAAAGTGAACCCTGAAGTGACCTATACGCCATCCACCCTTCTTCAGAAGGCTATTAATACTTAGCGCAAACATTCAAATCAATATTTCAGTCTACTGGTGAATTAAATTTCAGCTAGTTAGGAAGTAACCAAAAATATTTGAGAAATCCATTAACCAAAGTAATCTTAGAAAAGTGATTAGAATACCAAATACACCAAATCCAAGTAAAGCTGTCACTAGACTTTTGCACTTTGTTTTCTATAATAAGCCTGTTTAAAGTTCTAAGACTAATGTACTGGTAAATTCTATAGGTGGCCAATACACTGGCAGCATGTAGTCATAAATTACCTCAGTCTACATTTTTGGTGGATAATTCCCTCAGGAAATGGAAACAACTGTGTTCTTTGAAATGGGCTCTATAAACTGGCATGTAGTCCTAGAAGAAAGGGATGTGGGTATTACCATTGTCCTACTCCAATTGTCTGTGGTGGTATAAAACATCATGTCTCATAATTGAATACCGGGGCATGGTTTGCTGATACTCCATTTTTGTCATATAATGGTTTGCTGCATATGGTGCATTCTGTATGAAATGCAAATTACAAGGTCTGGCAAAAGAAATGAAATGTCTGTTTTGTAGAGTTATTTTTTGTCTTTTCATCAAGTTTGTAAGACATCAGAATTACATACTTAGACAATGTGTGCAGAACAGACTAAAAATTACACTGTAAAGTGAGGGTATAATCTCTCATAAAAAAATGTTTTAAATTTAGTTTTATGAGCTACCTCTAGGAAGATTTTATGTCTGACTTTTTATGTCCTTTAGACATTGCATTTATAATATAAGGCCTGTCAAAAACAAGATCCCAAACATGCATATATACCATACAGAATACTTATATGGACCGATGTTCCTGTCTTATAACACAGAATATTAATTTAAGGGACAGGGACTATATATAGAAATAGTAGTAAATGACTATCTAAGAACCCTTGCACCTTCTGACTTCCCAGCAGAGAAGCATGAAATTAAAAAAATAAAATCATCAATTGCTATATACATTACAAGACAATAAACAGCATTAGCCAATCATCTAAAAGCCTTCAATGTTGTTTTTGTATCTTTTGGCTTTTCCCAGTTAGGGGTTGCCACAGTGGAACTCCGGTCCGCTAATGATTGGCAGTAGATTTTTATGTGCCGAGTTGCCAGCCTTGACGCACAACCTTCAACGAAGGTACACCCATTCATGCATGTCTCCATGCTTTAGCTGAGAATCGAACAGGACAACATCTTACTGTGAGGTGACAATGCTACCGCAGCACCACCACCGCAGTTTCAATCCTTCAATAAACTATCAAAATTATCAACAAACTTTCAAGTCCTATGGATAAAATCAAACTTCAGAACACACCTGAACATACCTCCCCAGCACCTATTAAATAAAGTCAAAAATTATATCTTTAATGTTGAATGCCCAAACCCACAGTAAATTTATACTTTCTTCCCTCACTATGTCACCAGCCCTTTAAGCATGTATCCTTCAATTACTTTTTAAAATTGTTTAATAAAATACTCAGAAAACTACTAGGCAAATTAGAAAAAAGTCTAACCCTACAATAGCAACACTGCAAATATAAGTTATTCAAAATTGTTTGCTCAGTTATAGATGAATATCTTCCCAGGGATCACCTTTAAGAAACATTCTTTTCTTATTGTTTACTATTGATTTTCAAAAGTAACAACTATCTGCACATAGATGGGGGCCATTTGCCTTATAAGTACTAAACATGTTCAAAGGTAGAAATAAAGCTTCCACAGGACTATATCATTTCTTCCATGCAACCCCTCACACTGCGCTAGTTACAGCAATGCAGACAAGATACTAAGGTTGTATTAATAATGTCCTGTTATCATATGCCTTAACTATTGCAGAAACACTAAATCGATTTCCCTCATTGATTCTCAACAGCATCACTTTTTCTCAAATCAGAAAGTCTATTAACTCCCTCTGTATGCCTTCTGTTTAACTCCTTCACCCACAAACTACAATACCTGGAGTACTGTCCCACCAGTGGAAATGTTTCTACAAACTATCATAATACCATACACATTAACGTCTACTGTCAAGGTGCACTAAGGTTACAAGAACACACCTCATGTTAGGTATCCTTTAATAATACTTTTCTGCTGTCTGGTATCTATTACCATATCATAACTGCAATAAAAAAAAACAATGCAGTATTCAAACTATACCTGCATGTTCACTATAAATCAGTCTGTAAATATCTTTGCTATAGAAAGTTGAACTTCCATTAAAATCTCCATTGCCCTGTTAGGACGACTTCATTATGTTGGCAAATATGTCTTATCTCAAAGCTAATTTATTTATTTTTTGTGTTATACCTTTTATTATCTGCTGCATATTTCATTCTGATGGATAAAGTATTCTAATAATCTGAAAGCAACAAAAAATAGTTACGCTATAGTTATACTACAAAAAAAAAGTGTTATAGCCAGGTTCAACTTTCACTTTTATGAAAGTGAACCTCATACTGCCAGATAGAAGGCGATCACATAGAAAATGAATCAGAAAGCAACTAATAGGTTTAAAGTCCATAGGTACACCTTGTTCTTCTATCAAGGCTGTTAACGTACTACATACTACAGCATAAATGGCAGTCAGAGGAGAAGAACCTCTGCCTCTAATCAGCTAACAGCTTTTACCCTGTGCTGCCCTACAGCCTCTTTTGCTTATGTGGTAGTGTGACACAGGGACATCTGAAACTCCTCATGTACTACAAAACATTACAGCTGAATATCTGATCATAGCCAGGTTGTTATATGCTGAAGAAATGGATGTCAAAAAATTCACCTCCAATGCTTTGCTCCAAAAGTACATTTTCTTTACATCCATCTCTACGATACATAACCTGCATATGATCAAATACCATGGCATAACACTCTAATTTTTGTCTTATAATCAATATCTTCAGTCCAGTACTTTAATTGTGCTTACAGTTAGCTTTTAAAATGTTATACTCAATGTCTAAAGCTTAGTATGTTATAAGCTAAAAATAATTTTTCCAACTGTGAACAGATGAATCTTTGGGAAACATATTTTTCCCAATCTCATGGCTTTAGTATATTTTAGGGTTCTGAAAAATATATTTAACAAGCTGTTACAAAATGTCTGTCAGCCATAAAACTCTTCATTTATTAGAGTAGTGCATGAATGCAGTCGGGGAGAATACAGTCAGTGTGCAGAAATGTTACATCCTTGACACCACTACATCCTCAGAGGTGACTGCTTCTATATGTCAGCCTGTCAGTCAACTGCATTGCAGATTCTAAGTAGAAAGGGTTG